>NC_141616.1:9308255-9425847 GCF_047967505.1 Dipteris shenzhenensis
AGTAGTAGAAAAGTAGTAGAAGAAACGTAGTAGTAGTAGTAGTAGTAGTAGCAGTAGAAAAGTAGTAGAAGTAATAGTAGAAAAGTAGAAGTAGAAGTAGAAGTAGAAGTAGAAGTAGAAGTAGAAGTAGAAGTAGAAGTAGAAGTAGAAGTAGAAGTAGAAGTAGAACAATAGTAGTAGTAGTAGTAGTAGTAGTAATAGAAAAGTAGTAGTAATAGAGAAGTAGTAGTAGTAGTAGTAGTAGTAGTAGTAGTAGTAATAGAAAAGTAGTAGTAATAGAGAAGTAGAAGTAGAAGTAGAAGTAGAAGAAAAGTAGTAGAAGTAGTAGTAGTAGTAGAAAAGTAGTAGAAGAAGTAGAAGTAGTGGTAGAAGTAGTAGGAGTAGTAGTAGAAGTAGAATTAGTAGAAGACAAGTGGTAGTGGTAGTGGTAGTGCTAAGAAGTAGAAGAAGTAGTAGTAGTAGTAGTAGTAGTAGTAGTAGAAAAGTAGTAGTAGTAGTAGAAAAGTAGTAGAAGTAGTAGTAGTAGGAGTAGAAGTAGTAGTGGTAGTAGTAGAAGAAAAGTAGTGGTAGTGGTAGTGGTAGTGGTAAGTAGTAAAAAGTAGATGTAGAAGAAAAGTAGTAGTAGTAGTAGTAGTAGTAGAAGTAGTAGAAGAAAAGTACTTCTACTTCTACTACTTCTACTTCTTCTTCTTCTACTTCTTCTACTACTACTACTTCTACTACTACTTCTACTTCTACTTCTACTACTTTTCTTCTACTACTACTACTAACTACTACTGCTTTTTCTACTTTTCTTCTACTACTTCTACTACTACTACTACTTCTACTTTTCTTCTACTACTTGTACTACTACTTCTACTTTTCTTCTACTACTTCTACTTCTACTTCTACTTCTAGAAGTAGAAGTAGAAGTAGAAGTAGTAGAAGAAAAGTAGAAGTAGTAGTACAAGTAGTAGAAGAAAAGTAGAAGTAGTAGTAGTAGTTAGTAGTAGAAGTAGTAGAAGAAAAGTAGTAGAAGTAGAAGTAGAAGAAGTAGTAGAAGAAGAAGTAGAAGTAGAAGTAGAAGTAGAAGTAGAAGTAGAAGTAGAAGTAGAAGTAGAAGTAGAAGTAGAAGTAGAAGTAGAAGTAGTAGTAGAAGTAGAAGTAGAAGTAGAAGTAGAAGTAGAAGTAGAAGTAGAAGTAGAAGTAGAAGTAGAAGTAGAAGTAGAAGTAGAAGTAGAAGTAGAAGTAGAAGTAGAAGTAGAAGTAGAATTTATTAACATCCACGGGGGGCCAAAAATCACCCATGGGACCATCTCAATACTGGAGAGAGAGAGAGAGAGAGAGAGAGAGACGTGGACATTGCTGCGAAGACATATCAGGTGCAGAAGCAGACGTGGATGGCCAAAAATGACCCATGGGACCATCTCAATACTGGAGAGAGAGAGAGAGAGAGAGAGAGAGATGTGGACATTGCTGGGAAGACATCATATCAGGCGCAGAAGCAGAATAGTGTGGTCTGCAGACAGGTCAGGACAGGCTGCGGACTTTTGGGCAGTCTTTGCAGTTAGGATAATCCAGACGATAGGCGGCCGTCAGAGACTACTGGGCCAGTCTGTAGCAGTGCCAGTCCATCAGCCCAGCCCTATCATTTCAAGACCAGCCCCATCAGCTGGAGCAGCAGCAGTTCCAGAAGCAGTAGTAGCTCCACCACCTCCAGCACAGCATCTCTAGCAGCACTCAATCCTTCAGCAACCCTTGCAGTCTCCATAGCTTCTCTCCAAGGACCCTCCTGTCATGGGGGCCATTCTCCCTTAGCATCTATCTACATCATAGCCTCAGTTATAGACAGTTTCACAGCCTTAGTTGTGGACAGTTCCATACCCTCAGCTTAGCCTTTCAGTGGGGACTCAGATGCATGCCCTGTCCAATGACGCGCCAAGCAGCTGTCCAGAGGGGTACTACTGGTGATCCCAGGCTTCATAATGAACCTGTTCTGCACCTACCCTTGACTGTGCAAGCTATCATACAGCCTGCATGGCTGTTGTACAGACTCCTGCCATACAGCCTGCAGCAGTTGTCCTGTTGCTATTCTGTTGTCTTGCTGCTGCTGTGGGCTGCAGCTGCCAACAAGGCAACCATGCCGTGGGCTGCAGAGCTGCCCATTACGCAGGGGAATAGTACCAAGTTGAATGCTAGCTTAAGGATCCTTAGTCAGGATCGGGCTAAGGATGCAGGATATGTTTGTTTGCCTTTAAAAAGTGGTCATGTATGTTTTCCTTCTTGGTGAAAGAAGTTCCAGCCTCATGCTAAGGTGGAAGATGTTGTGAGGTACGTGGATGATGCTTCTGTGAAATTGCCAGGTTGTAGGGTCTAGTGCAGCCCAAAATGACTCATGAACTCAGGACGAAAGGAATTTAGAGCTGCACCCAAGTGCGGCAAGATAGTTAGCTAGTAGCCATCATTGACTAGCATCAGCTAGATTGTCTAAGCAATTCTTTTTGGGGGAGACTAAGATGGAATCGTATAGTTTTCACAAGCAGTTGTAGCTTGAATGAAGAGAACGTGGACTTCGTTTTTTGATTAGCCTTCTCCTTTAGTGCTAGCCTTTGTCACGGCTGAGTCTGCCCTTCAGCTCCGGAGTGTGGACAGAAAATTAGTACAAAGACCTTTGTATAAATGGATGCTCAAGTATGTGTGGGTGTGTTGATTTGTTTGTGTGAGAGCATATGTTTATACTATGGGCTACACCCACTGTTGGGCGCTGATGACATCATTGGGGATGTTATTAGGGAAAAGCTTGCAAAAAATGTTGATAAAACTAAAGCTATAGGATAGAGATGGTGGCTCCTTCTATTGAACATCTATAAGCAACACAATGAAAAGCTGTATCAAAGGTTGTGGAGATCTAATTTTGGACTCTACAGTTTCAGAAAATGCTTATCAACTATAATATATTTTATGTGAATGTACAAAGGGGACTTGTGAGAGGGAAAGGATGGGGGAGTGGAACGACGAAGACAGAGAGAGAGAGGGGGAGACACAAAAGTGTGGGTGTGAAGTGTTGAGCCACACCACAAACTCATAGGTTTTATTAGGATTAGGCTTTCACCCTATGACTGTCTTAAGACAGTCATAGGGGTCATATCTTTAACAAAAGGGTGGCAATGTGCCTTTACCCCAACAACCTCTCACCTAAAGGCCAATGTGCCTAAAGGGGAGAAAAGAATAAAAATTACAGCAATATACAGTTACTGTATACAAGACCATAAAATAAGAATGGTCTCATCCTTATCCCATGATGTGGCGGCAATGTGCAAACCGCTCTGTAGGCAAGCTCTTAGTGAGCAAATCTGCAGGATTATCATCAGTATGCACCTTCACAAGCTCAAGTCGCTTGTCTTCCAGTACCTCCCTGATGAAATGGTATTTCACATCTATGTGCTTGGTCTTTTGATGAAAGATCGGATTCTTTGCCAACATGATAGCACTCTGACTATCACAATGCAAAATTGTCATATCTCCTGTAATGCCCAAATCTCCTACCAGTCGAGTAAGCCATATTGCTTCCTTGCAAGCCTTAGTGGCTGCAGCATATTCAGCTTCAGTGGTTGACAGTGCAACGCATTTCTGCAACTAAGACACCCATGATATAGCACCTCCTGCAAATGTGAAAATATAACCGGTAGTAGACTTCCGGTTATCTGCATTTCCTGCATAGTCTGAATCTGTAAAACCATGCACCAATGCATCCTGCCTACCATAGCATATGCACAAGTCTTTGGTACCCTTGAGATACCTCAAGACACCTTTCACTGTTTCCCAGTGCCGCTTGCCTGGATTTGCCATATACCCGCTGATGACTCCCACCGCAAAAGCAATATCCGGACGAGTGGCAACCATGGCATACATCAAAGAACCAACTGCAGATGCATACGGAACCTTGGCCATTTCAGCCTTATCATCATCTGATCTGGGGCTGTCCTTACTGCTGAGTTTTAAATGTGGAGGCAACGGGATACTAATAGACTTCCCCCCCTCCATTTTAAACCTCTGCAATACTTTGTCAATGTACTCCTTCTGTGACATAAACAAAAGTCCCTTGGACCTGTCACGAATAATCCGCATGCCAAGAATATGGTTTGCATCACCCAAGTCTTTCATGTCAAAAGACTTATGCAGTTGTTTCTTCAAAGCACTAATCTCCTGCTGAGATTTAGTGGCAATCAGCATGTCATCCACATATAGAATGAGTAGCATCAAACTGCCATCCTTTGCCCGTTTGGTGTACAAGCAATGATCGGTCTCACCCCTATGATACCCTTGGGACTGCATGAAGGCATCAAACTTCTTGTACCATTCTCTTGGCGCCTGCTTGAGTCCATACAAGCTCCTCTTGAGCTTACACACAAGCTGCTCTTTCCCTTTAACAGCATATCCCTCTGGCTGACTCATATAGATCTCATCATGGAGATCTCCGTGAAGAAAAGCAGTCTTTACATCCATCTGACATAAATCCATGTCCTCATGAGCAACAAGAGCTAACACTGCTCTCAAAGTAGTCATCTTGACTACAGGGGAAAAGATCTCATCAAAGTCAATGCCCTTCTCCTGCTTAAATCCCTTGGCAACCAATCTGGCCTTATACCTTGGTAAAGCATTTGAATCCACTTTGACTTTGTAAACCCACTTGCATGGCAAAACCTTTCTGCCTGCAGGTAGCTGCACCAAGTCCCATGTATCATTTTGAAGTAGGGAGTCCATTTCTGACTGCATGGCTTTCTCCCACTTCCTTTTCTCTGTTCTTCCCATAGCTTCCTTGAAGCTGGAAGGCTCACCACAATCTGTCAGCATGATAAAATCAGCCACATTATTGGCTCTTGGAACAAACCTGTCAGGAGGCCGTTGTACACGGGTGCTCCTCCTAACAAAATGTTCCGGATTAGGCTGTTGTCTAGCCTGTTCGTCATGCACGACGGGTGGTTGTACCACCATATTTGGCTGTTCTACAGCCCCATTTGCTGGCATATCCAGTGGTACATCATTGGCAAAATTGTCTGGCTGATTTTCAGCCTGTATACCCTCTTGAACAGGGTTATCTACAGCAGCCTGCTGCTGCATATTAATGGGCATTCTTTGCTGTCCGACATCATCATAAACAACCCTCCTGTATTCCACAGGTTGCACGGGTTCTTTGTGTACACTATCCTCTTTAAAGATGACATCATTGTTGCGTATAATCTTCCGTTTGACGGGATCCCATAACCTGTACCCCATTTCACCTTCGTCACCATAACCCATAAAGATGCATCTGAAAGACTTTGGCTCCAGTTTGGTGCGCAGTTCTTTGCGTATATGAGCAAAGCACTCGCAGCCAAACACACGTAAGTGCTTATATGAAGGTGGCTTGCCAGACCACACCTCCTCTGGCACTTTCAACTCCAAAGCCTTGTTCGGCGACCTGTTAATTATGTGAACTGCTGTTTGCACGGCTTCTGCCCAAAAGCCATGGGGCAATGCAGCATAAGACAACATACATCGAACCTTCTCTAGAATAGTTCGATTCATCCGCTCACTCACACCATTTTGAGATGCATTATGAAGGGCTGTGAGTTCCTGTTTAATGCCCTTAGCTTCGCAAAACTGTACAAAAGCATGTGACACATGCTCACCCCCATTATCGGATCTGAGGCATTTCAGCCTGTGACCTGTCCGATTCTCAACCTGAGCGACAAACTTCTTGAAAGCATCTAAGGCATCGCTTTTATGCTTCAAGAAATAGACCCACACTTTGCGTGTGGCATCATCAATAAAAGTAATGAAATACTTTGCACCCCCTAGTGATAGCTGTGGCATCTCACACAAATCAGTGTGCACTAGATCAAGCGGTGCTCTATTTTGGGGAGTTCTCCTCTTATGAGGAGTCATAGAATGCTTGCCAAATATGCAATGATCACAAGTAGGCAAATCTGAAAATGAAAGAGACGACAGATAACCCAAACGTGACAGTTCTTGCATTCCTTTAACGGACATGTGTCCCAACCGGCTATGCCACAATGAAACCTTCGGCAGCTCGGTTATGGCAACAACATGATTACCTACACGGGAAACATAAAGAGGGTACAAGGTATCACTCTTATAACCCTCAGCCACTACAACCTGGCCATCAGTAATCACCCATTTGGAATCCCCAAATGTGGTGTGGTAACCACTGTCATCCAACAAGCCAGTGCTAATAAGATTTTTCTTGATTTGCGGCACATGGCGAACACCATCAAGCATAAATATGCGTCCATCAGGGAATGCTATCTATATACTGCCAATCCCTGCAATCTGACATGCATAGTTGTTCCCAAGGTGAACAACTCCATGAGTACCTATGTAGGAAGTAAACCACTCCCTATGAGGAGTAACATGAAAAGAAGCACCTGAATCCAAGAGCCAGGTGTGCATGTCATGGCCATCAATAACCAATGTATGTGCAATTACAGCAGAAGAGCATAAAACATCATGTTTGTCACTTTCACTGTCCTCTGTTGCAACATTCACTGCATCCAAGTCATCTGCCTTTGCCTTTGCTTCCACTGCCTGCATCCTTTGTCTCAGCCTTCTTGGCTTTCTGATCCCATATAAACTTGAAGCACTTAGACTTCACATGTCCCTTCTTGCCACAGTAAAAGCATTCAATATTCTTTTTGCCTCGGGACTGACTGCAGGATTTGGACTTTCCAGCAGATCTCCCCTTCTGCTGAGTCGTGCCTCTTTCATGTACCTGCAAAGCATTTGAAGACTTGCTGCCCGCATTATTCTTCCTGCTCATCTCCTCCATAAGGAGAGAGCTCTCCACATCAGCATACATAAGAGTGACATTTGAATTAGACAGGGTGGTCTTGAAACTGTCTCAACTCTCAAGGAGGGTACACAACAAGAAAGTAGCCTTGAACTCCTCATCAAGATTCAAACCCTGTGCAATCAGCTGTGTAAAGATGGCATTGAACTCACTCAAGTGTGAGGTCATAGCTGTACCTTCCTTCATGCGAAGATCAACCAGCTTCTTCAACAATAAACCTTACTGGCTGAACTCTTTTGGGCATACAACTCTGCTAGCCTCTGCCATAGGCCATAAGAGGTCTTTTCAGCCTGAACATTGAACACAAGAGTATCAGAAATAGTAAGCATGATAGCTGCCCTTGCGGACAAATCAAGCTCTTTCCATTCATCATCTGCCATGTCAGATGGCTTGACACCCTTCACCCTTATGGGCTTAGAAATCTTCTTTAGCAGAAGTACATTCAAACACTGTTCTGCCCATAATGCATAATTGTGTGCTCCTTCCAATTTCTTTATGTTCAGAATTGAAGATTCACTTCCCCCTGATGCCATATCAGATAAGGAAAGTACCTGACTCCCTGTAAGTCAAAAAATGACTAAATAAAATTCTGATTTCTCAGAAAAACTTGCTCTATCAAGAGCCAGGAGCACTCACAATAGTGTTGTTTTTACTGTAAAAAAAAAATCTGCAGCAAAATAGAAAATTTCCCTCCAGTCACTGTACCTTCTGACACACTGTACCGTGCTCAAATAGGCATAAAACAGTAACTTTAGAATGCTGCAGCTGTTCCACAAGTGCTTTATCCGTGCATCATCAGCTGACGAAGCACAAAACACTGCTGTCCTGGACACTTCTCCCACCTCAGATGAGGTATTGCACTGATTTTATATGCATAAACCACTTGTCATACACTGTTTTGTTCACTGAAAAGAGGCTCCAAACACTTCAGCCTGTCACAAACCTGCAACAAAGAATGGGATAAATCCCAAGCAATCACCCTTCTGCCAAGGGGATAAAAGGCATCTGAAGGTCTTAAACAGTAACTCAAGTGCTCACAAGCAAAATTTGTGCAAAAGCCCTTTGATTCGACACCTGTACCAAGTGAAAAACACCTCAACACTGAGGTAGCATACAAAATACAGCGCTCTCCTGGTACTTTCACCTAACAATGTGATGCATAAACGGCCCTGTGTACACAGTAACAACACAGATCCCAACGTACAAACACTGAAGAGAATCTTTTGAGCACTGTCAACGATGGACAGTTAGGGACCGAGTAAGCTCGATGCGCCCTGGCCAAGCGTGGCTCAACTAAGATTTTTCAAGGTGTCGTACATAGAATGTGACCTGCAAGAAATGTCACTGAATACACTGCGGAAACAAGACCAATGTGAGCATTTTGGCTCCACACTGCCTCAAGGCATAAATTGCATAAACTGCCAGGCAAAAGCCCTTTGAAATTGTCACCCAAAAGCTGAGATTTGCACTCAGCAAAAGCATAAAAGCCCTCTGCAAAATCAAGACATTTGACCTTCCCGAAGCAAAATAACTATGCAACCACCACACTGTGGCACTAGTCACCTCAAGCACGAGGACCTCAACCACACAGTTTTGAGAACTGAACAACCAGGAATGAAGAGCAGAGTGCTCTCTTTGTTTTCTTCTGCCCCAAAAAAAAAAAAGTGCCTCCTGTACCTGCTGTACTTGTGCAGGGTACCTGCTGTACCCTGTACCTGCTGTACCACAAATCCCAAAAAAACAAAAAATTCGACCTGTTGCTCCCTGATGCAGTGATCGTACGGCGGCATCCGTACTGTATGGTCGCCTGTACGGTGTCCGTACGGCGGTACGGACGTCCATACCCGACCGTACGACGGGGTGCACGCAGCCTGTGCTGTGCGGTGCACAGCTAGCAGCAGCTAGCTGCTGTTGCGTGTGCGAGCTGCCCCGCGCTGCCTACACGCGTCGGTTGCGCGCTGCCCTGCTCTACCCGCGTGCGCTGCCTGCGTGCGCTGCCCTGCTCTACCCGCGTGCGCTGTCGAGCTCGCTGTTGTCACTGCTGAGGGCACGAGGCCTGAGGGGAGAGGGAGGGGTAGAGGGAGGGGTAGACAGGAGTGGAGAGGGAGAGGTGAAGGCTCTGATACCAGTTGAGAGGGAAAGGATGGGGGAGTGGAACGACGAAGACAGAGAGAGAGAGGGGGAGACACAAAAGTGTGGGTGTGAATAGTTGAGCCACACCACAAACTCATAGGTTTTATTAGGATTAGGCTTTCACCCTATGACTGTCTTAAAACAGTCATAGGTGTCATATCTTTAACAAAAGGGTGGCAATGTGCCTTTACCCCAACAACTTGTAAATCCAAAATGCAAATATTAATACGAACATCCTCATTTATTTAAATAACATATCAACATGCACAAAACCATGGCAAATCCATCATAAAAAATGGATAGAACAAACAAGAAGTTGTGACCTTGCGTCAATGATGGTAGAACAAACAACAAACATGTATTTAAAAAGGTACAAACTTTGTGGAACTCTCCTGAAAAGGCTTCATGCTACACATGAAACATGTCATAATGTATATAATGTAATAATGTAATCCTTTAGTCTACTGCCACGTACTGCAACATACAAATTGCATGCTTAGCTCTATCTTATAAGTATACTCTACGTATTTTATTGATTAACCAGATCTATACTTAACTTTATCATAGCAAAGCACAACGGGATGCGACAACTTGTTTTTTACAAAAGGGGCCACATAATGTTTAAAAAATGTAATAGAATTCAAGTCAAAGAGTTGAGGATGCTAGTTAAGCTAGATTATACAGTTGCTAGACTTGGTTGGAGTTGGGGGATAGTCCCTCTAAATTTTTCTTTCAAGCAATGTGAAGGGAAAATATCATCGAGAATCCATTGATGTAATCCTTGATTTGGAGGGGAAACTTGAATTTGAATTTTGGCACACCTCTGACATTTTCAAAAAACAATTTAGTGGCCTTGTGGGTTTGGAACCTTGGGTTATTGAGCCTCAGAGAAGACATCTTGATGCTCCCTTGTCTTTGGTGGAGCTTAGGGAGGCCTTAGGGAAAATGAAAAAAGATGAGGCCCCGAGGTTTGACGGTTTGACTATTGTACAATGTAATGGGCCATGCACGCAAACTGCTCCCTTTAGCACTCATGGTATAACGGGTTGTCTTGACATTGGTGTCATAATTAAAGTGAAGCTCACTGTAATCTTTTATTCTATGAAGCCCACGTTTAGCTCATTTCCTAACTTTCTAGGATATTTTGGGTAAGGATTTAGTCCAAATGACTAATGCCTCGATGGAAAGAGATGCCCTATCTTTTGATGTCATTATAGGTCTAATTAAATTGTTTCCTAAATGCCAAAACAAGATCCATGTGGGAGATTGGAGACCTATTTCTATGCTCAACACATCATACAAAAGATTATTGTTCAAGCATTGGCTTTGCGGATTCGGGAAGTATGCATGCTGGTAGTTGATAAGGAGCAATGTGGGTTTGTAATGTGGGTTTGTAAAGGGAAAGGACATTTTTGACAGCATTCTAAATGTCACTATTTGGACTATGTTCTTGCCGTTGGTCAAAAGTGCATCCTCTTGGGCATTGATCTGGACAAAGCATACAATCGTGTGAGGTGGGATTACCTTCTAGTGACATTGGAATGACTTGGTTTTGAAGGCATGGAGGAGGAGGGAGGGAGGAGCAAAAGGAAGGGGGGAGGAGGAGCAGGCATGGAGGAGGAGGGGGGGGGAGGGGAGGGGGAGGGAGGGAGAATGAGGAGGGAGGGGGAGGGGGAGGAGGGAGTGAGGAGGGGCAGGGAGAGGGAGGGAGGGGGGAGCGGGAGGGAGGGAGGGAGCAGAGAGGAGGAGCGAGGGAGGGAGGGAGGAGAGAGAAGGAGGGAGGGAATTCAAAATTCAAATTTTGAATTTGTTGTTTCCCACCTAGGAGTAAGAGTTGTATAAGAGGTGGGGTCACGTGTGGGCTTTGTAAGAAAACAATACAACATCTGTGCTCAACAGATAACTTGATCTCGTAGTATGGAGAATAAAAAATTTGATTACTATAAAACTGATACAATAGATGGCGCTGCCTCCCA
The DNA here is from genome assembly GCF_047967505.1 of Dipteris shenzhenensis. Classification (NCBI taxonomy): domain Eukaryota; kingdom Viridiplantae; phylum Streptophyta; class Polypodiopsida; order Gleicheniales; family Dipteridaceae; genus Dipteris; species Dipteris shenzhenensis. The sequence goes on from NC_141616.1 coordinate 9,319,194, forward strand.
ACCGTGTGCTCTTGTGTGAGAAGCTTCGATGGCTGCTAGAAACAGTGGAGGATGGAGGATGGATGCTAAGGAATCAGGGTTGCTATAGCCAGTGATAAATATGGGCTTCATGGGCTTGCTCTTATATAGCCACCAGTCGTAGTCGGTTAGACCCAATTGGGAGACCGACCTAGTCGGCCCAAATGGCCGACTGGAGGTCGGTTTCGAAATAGGCCACCGACCACATGTTAGAACAATGGTGCAAAATAAAGCAACCCGAGAGTGGATTGGCTCGAGAAATGCTCCGTCTACCCTCAGTGTGGTCAGTCATGGGATGCCTTCCCACACTTACATGTAGCCTAGTTGGCAGTGTGCCAACTCTATCTAAAGCCGTCCAGCCATCAGGCCACACATGGCCCCCATCTAGTGTCCAAACCAGGAGCTAGCGGATAACCTAGCTACTCAAATGCCTTCTCCTCATATGGGGGACTTAGAAGTAGAGTTAGCTGGCTCCTGCGTAGTTACACGAGAGTGGATCATTGATATCTAACAGGCTTAACCCACCTAGGCAAGGGGGGATTTAGGACTTTTTGGGCCCTACCATGGCCCTTTTATTGGGACTAATCCATTTATTAATCCATTCCTTATGAGGCCCTTTTGAGACCCCATTTCTCCCCTAATGAGAAGGTGGAACTCATAAGTTTGGAAATAAGTGATCTCTTAGATTGTACATTCTAATGCACCAAAGTAAGTAAGAGGATGAGAAATGACATGTATCCAATCCTAAAGTGCCTAAAGAGATATTTACTAATATTCAATGCAAAGCAAGGGGTAAAGACACATTTACACTTACCTTTATTCATTATGGTCCTACAATCTTAAACAAGGTGGTGAAACCACCTTGCTTTTAATGAATCTTTTCATGAAAAGAAGAGCAAATGGATGGAAGAAGATTAAGCTACCTTAACATTTTAAAGTTATTTAAATATTAATGACCTTTTTAACAATTTAAAGTTAGGTAAATCACTAATGACCTTCTTAGCAAAGTAGCTTGACCAAATACAAACTAAAAACATGAAAGGCCCTTTGGACCAAAAAACCAACCCTCCCCATACTCCAAATAAGAATGAAAAACATGGAAGGCCCTTTGGACCAAAAACAAACCATCTCCCCATCCTCCAAATAAGAATGAAAAACATGGAAGGCCCTTTGAACTAAAGAACCAACCATCTCCGCATACTCCCAATAGGAATGAAGAACATGGAAGGCACTTCGGACCATAAAACGAACCATCTCCCTTTGAATGGCCAAAAATGGAAAAGGGAGGGGACCATGGAGCTCATGAGATTTCAAGTTAAGCTAGTTTCAAAAACGTTCGCTCTACTGCTGCAGACAAGAACCACTTCTTGATTTCGAATGATTTGCTTGGAGAAGAAGAGTTGTGCATCACTTTTTCATTTCATAAGCATCCATGGACAATCTATTTTGGACCCTCAAAAAAGTTGAGTTATGGACAAATTTTTCAAAAAAAGGTTGACCGATAGCCCAATCTCAAACAAGGAGTGGATGTCTCTCTTATTGGGCTTATGTAGGAGACTCCAACTGATCAAGTTCACTCCTTTAACACCAAAACCCTTTGGGCGTCCGAGTGTTTGTGAAAGACACAATGGACATACTTTTGCATTCCCATGGATGTTTGTGAATCCAACACTGGCCAATGTCATGTGGGGGCTGCGGACTAGGCACTATTGGGAGTACGTGGCCCATGCCCATAGGCTCCTCGCATCCTAGATATGCCTCCATGGCCATGTCGGAATTCGATCCACAAGCCATTGCTAAAGTGATGGAATGTCATGTGGGGGCTGCGGACTAGGCACTATTGGGAGTACGTGGCCCATGCCCATAGGCTCCTTGCATCCTAGATATGCCTCCATGGCCATGTCGGCATTCGATCCACAAGCCAATGCTAAAGTGATGCAATGCTTGGTTGACAACTGAGCAACTGAGAAATTGAAATTAGAGCAACTTCAATTTATAGCCAAACGATTTTTAGAAGATCAAAGAATATACGCCGATCTTTGGTTGCTTTCCCAATAGCTCAGCATGCTATCCCCAAAGGCAATCTTCACTAGATAGCTTTTGAATGAGAAAAAAAGCAAAGGACCTCCTTATTTAGATGAATCCAAATTGAAAATAGAGGACAACTGGCTTGACTACTTAAAATAGAGTGACATGTGGCTCAAGGAAAGCTTGAATTTTGAATTGATGGCACTATGCTACCTGCCTAACAAGCTTCTCCCCACTTTTACCACTGGGATTCCATTACAGCCTATAGAGCCTGCGTGAAGAAAGATGATGACGGCATGATCTGATGTGGTAGTCCTCATGGTTCCCCTCCAAGGGGAGTATACCAGGATGGTAGTGTGGTGAGGGTCCACACCACCTCCGAGGACGGTAGTGTGGTGATGCAACGTCTCTTCACAAAGCCCCCCTCTCTCCGAGGATGATAGTGTGGTAAGGGTCCACACTACTTCCAAACTTTGTATCAAACAAAATAACCTCATGGAAATCCGACTCGCTGTAGTAGAGATGTGGCTACTTAGCTTCAGCAACAATGAGTACTCACTCCACTTTGGGGTACATCGCCTAGGACCTCGGCATGCTCCGCCCCTTCATTTTGAACATTAGAGGGGATAATAATGCCCAAGCTAGGGGCCCAGCTTGTAGCATGGGCCAATACACGGAGCCCTGTACCGACTATCCTATCAAGTTCTCTTGCTCTAATGGAACTATGGAGGATCTTACTTTGGAGCACAAACATTTGGTCCTTGCCAAATATGATGAGGAGGTTGGCAACTTGTGGAATACTTTGATCCAGTTCCTAACCTCCTTCCCTTCTTCTCCACATCATAAACATCCATCCTCACCTCTTCCTTTATGCATCAATATGCTAGAGGAAGTCTATAATTTTACATGCCTCATGTATCATTCATTGAATGTATGTTTCATGTAGCTTATTTTTGCAATCTCTAAATTTTTATTAAATATTTTAAATATTTAAATATATTATTAATCCCTAATTTCTTATTACATATTTCAAATATTTTTGCAATCCATAATTTGTTATTAAATATTTAAATTTGGTTCAAATTGATTATGCTACAATTTTCAAATTTGATGTGTGTGGGCTCCATTGTTTATGACACTTTTAATTAGCAAAATTTTGCATTTGTTTGTGAATGGAAGACTTTCACTAGGGGTGAAATGGGGTCTCAAAAGGGCAAACCCTAAAAATTAAAATTAATCATAAAATCCCCAAATTTTTTGAAAAACATTTACCACCATGAACTGAAAGGAGAAAACATTCAAAGAAATAACATTTTAATTTAATTGTCCATCATCTTTTGAAGCAATAACTAGGATTTGACAGACAAATAATTAAATGCTGCACTGGTCAAACACATTGTTAGCAATCTTCAAAGTTGCATGAGGAATGAAATTGGCACTATGCATGCACTTCTCCACACGGCGGCTGATCTTACCACCATTTAAGGTAAAGTAGAAGGACTCTGACATGCCGTCCTCCATGACCAATAGGTGTTCTCGCACATCCCTTAGAGTCCATTGCGATGTGACATTCACATTCTTGACATCTCCCTCTTCAACAACAATAGACAAACTTACCCCCGTATTGTCTTCATCATTAGAGTCTAGGGGAAGCCACCGGACATTTGTTTTCTTCCAGCGCCTGTATTCAAGAGCATTTTCATCTACACACTTGCAGGACCACATAGTTTTTGTTCTATGCATATGGATATTCTGAAATAAAGAAGCAAAAATGTGCAGAGGCATAAACCAAGATAACCTTGCCCATTTGGATCCAAATGTAAACTTCATGGCCATGCCCACATCCTTTGCAATCTTGTCCTTGTACGATTGCAATGTCCTCCAGTCCACATTGCTGCAATCTATGTCTTGAAGTTGTGGTGGTGCAATGGTTTGCAGACGTCCATAGCTTGATGATGTCATTGGAGTGATGTATGTTGCATTATACCAATACACATTCTTCATTTGCAAAGAGGTCAACTTCTCCCCGGCATGCATTTGCTTACCTAAATCCTCATGAATCATAGTGAACTTGCCTATGAATGATTCAAGTGGTTCCCACTCCTCGAGGTCCGAAGGGAAAACATCTGCCACGATGAATAAGAGCTCTTAGAAATCAAACACAAAATTTCCAAATGGACTCATTACACTTACAAGTGAAAAAGGTACATAGATAGAAAGGCTCACAGTGTGATGGTATCCTAGATTGATTAAATGATGGAGGAAGCCGCATATCTTTTCCCATGTAAACATGTTGCACTTTTGTGAGCCATCCTTTCTTCCCAAACTTGAACTTCAAGATGCACCCCTTCCACTCATGTGAGATGTCACCTCTCTTGCTCTTGGGAAGCTTATGTGGACCTTTGGCCGATCCTTTCATCACTATCCAGTCATTTAAGCTGTAGGTGCAAGGGATCCACTCATCCAATGCATTTCTAGTGTTGTGGAAGACACAAGAGGTCACAGCATTGCGTGGTCTTATAGCCTTTCTCCTCACCATGCTTGCAGAGGTTGCAACAACAAGAATGGGACTCCTACACAAGGCAATACAGCTCCAACAAAGGCACAAAAGAGGGAGAAGGAGAGGGACAGAGTAGCAGCAATAGAGGCACAAGAGAGGGAGAAGGAGAGGGATAGAGCAAAACAATAGAGGCACATGAGAGGGAGAAGAAGAGGGATAGAGCAGCTCAAACAGAGGCACAGGAGAGGGAGAGGGGAGAGAGAGAGAGAGAGAGGAGCTGCAGCAAGCAAGCCAGAGCAAGAGGGAGCAGAGAAAGAGGGGGAAGAGGGAAAATGCATGGGATTTGGTTCAAATCTGAGTGATTTGCCAGGTTGGACCAAAACAGTGGGGGGTAGAGGCCCTCCAAAGAGGGAGGGGAGAAGAAAAATTTGCCACAAGGGCCCTACCATCCCATTGAAGGCAGCTTTGGGCTCATGTGGGGGAGGTGCACCTAGTAGGAGGGTCAAACATGGGTTAAGAGGGGGGGGATGGTTTGGGTGGTCCCTATTGTAAGGGGAGCAACAATAGGGGCTCTCTACAGGCCTGCCCACCCTATACCTCAACATACCATTGCCCCACACCTTCTAGCACTCTCATTGGTACACCTCAAATCACTCTCTAATCCCTTGAAATTAGGAAACACTAATTGGAGGCCCTTTTGAGACCCGAATTCTCCCCTAATGTGTGCTTTCTTCCATCAATCAGCCATGCTACAATACCATCACATTGTAAGCTCTTTTATGTTGATTAAAATCTTTACAGTTAATGACTCTATCTGAGAATTCTATGTTTAGGTGTGATAGAATGCTTATTCATGTGACAAATGTATTTCTTTTGGACCTTGAAGAGTAGGAAATAGTGGAGCCTTTCACATGGGTAAGTAAATGCATGCTAAAGAGAAGTCTTCTTCTTTATGAAAGAGTAAATAGTGGACCCTTTCATGGAGAAGTTCATGAAGATGTGTAAGCAGATGAATGCTGGAGAGAAGTCTTCAAGATTCTTTATGAAAGAGGAATGCGTATTGGTATAATGCAACCTACATTGTTCCAAGGGGGAGAGGATACTATGGCCATCCTCAACCCATTCCAAACTCGCAACTTCAAGACATGGATTGAAACATGTTGGACACAAGAACAATGCAATCATATAAGAAAATATTTCAAAGGATGTGGGCATGGCCATGAAGTTCACATTTGATATTAAATGGAAAAGGTTGCCTTGGTTCATGCCACTCCATATTTTTGTTTCTTATTTTTTATTCCAAATGCTTAGAATGAAGACTATGTGGTCATGTAAATGTATACCACTAGTATGACAACTTTCACATTGTCACACTCACTCATAGCTACTATTATATTATTCACACACTTTGCAAAATTTTCATTCACAACCAATGTCACATTACCTCACACTAGTGCCATTGCTATCTTGAAAAAATGATGCCTACATGAAGATTATAGGAATGTTGATCTCTCTCTCTCTCTCTCTCTCTCTCTCTCTCTCTCTCTTTCTCTCTCTCCATTCACCCTTGGGTCATTGTTTGATTGGGTGTAGCCATTTTTGGTGAGGTTCAAGGACTTTTCTATATATAGGTATCTTGCATGACCCATAACCTGTCATTGCTTAACAGAATATGACAAACTTTGTCTTCAAGTTGTAGTACACATTGAGAACTTGAACATGAGAGCAAAAAATTATGGAATAAGTATTTGGAACGAGACTGTTAAAGCATTACAAGTGCTATGTTGCATGTGAACCATGCATCCTGAAGACTATAGGATATAGCAATTTATTCAAAAACATCAAAATTTTGTTCTATACATACATGCAACAATGAGCTTCTCCTCAACCCAAGGACACACCTAAATGAGATCATTATGCATGGGTTAACGGGCCTCTAATGTTGTGCTAAAGCGATACATACCCATTTGAGGAAACGCTCCATAACTTTTTTTTGATTTGTTAAAAACCAAAGTGGATTGAAAATTTGAAATCCAACTATTGGGACTAGTGCATGGTGGTCTTAAAACATTGATAGTTATTGGTATTGGTATCTAGATTCACCCTAAAATGGAAGAAGTTGGAAAAGTGCAATTTGTGCATGTGCAAAGATATTTTAATAAATCCAACACTATTTATAATTTTGAATTGTTTCTTTTCCCATGCACTTGTTGGCTATATGGCTCATAAGCATGCCAAAGGTCATTGCATTTAATAATACACAACATCAAACTCGATAGCGTGCCCTTTGGCCTATTTGAATTTTAAAGCATTTTAGGCCACATTGCACTTGTTTGGGAAATCCAAGTCTACTGACATGTATCATCAGAGAGGGGCAAAACCGATTGTTGAAATTTTGCTACTCCCACAAATTTTGAATTTTCACACATCCCGCCCATCAAATCTTGGAAGATTAAGTACCTGGAACTTGCTCCTGCTCTGCAAATGCCCTACAACTTGCACGCACACCTCGACGTGACCTTGCGTAGACTTTGGTTTGCCATTGTCTTCTTTCGGGTAAGTTGTCTTCTATTCTTTGCTTTCCTCACTAGCTAGCTTCTTTGGGTCTATTCTGGACTGATCATGGCCATGGTGTCAATGGCAACATGCACCTCCCATGACTTGCAAGAGAAGCAGACAGAGGCTACGAGACAGGAAAACCAAAAAGCCTGGTCAAGGCACAAGGAACAGAGTGCAGGTTGAGGAAAGTGCTGGCATGGTATCGAATTGGCAACAGAAGACACTTTTGCAACATCTGCAAACGGGGAAACAACAAGAAGAAAGAAGAATCCTTGCAGAGTAGCAGCAAGAAGTGGTTGCAAATGCACGCATTAAATCATTGCCATCGAAGCGAAGAACACGAGTTGTGGTGTCACAATTGGTGGGAGCATTCAAGGTAGTAACATCAGGCCATTTAGGTGATTACCAGTCTCGAGTCTTCACTGCACCCTAAAGTTCATAGAGTAACAACCGTACTAATACCTTAGGAGATGCACGCCCAAGTGGTGATGGTCTCTAACTTGAGAAATGGCATACAGAAAGTGAAATGGGTGCACAGCTTAGATCAACTAGCTGCAAAGAGGGTGACATTAGCTATGTTGGTTGCCCCTGAAATAAAGAAGAAGCAGCTTGGGCGCACAATGTCGAAGATGTCAATCAGATAGACTAACGTGGCTCCAGCAATTGAACATAGAGCAGAAGCCATGCACGATCATCGCGATCCGAGAAGTCTGTGAGCTTCAATAGAACGGAAGGAAAGGAGAGACAGCGTAAGTGCGAAATTCATTGCTACAGTGATGATGTTTTGGCACAAAAATATGAGAGTTTCTCCAAATAGAAAGGACAATGTCGAAAGCGAACGGAATGCAAGGTGTTTGAGGAGCACATCATACACATGCTAGATACAATGTAGGTCAGTGCTACCTAAACTACTCTTGCACTAATCCTGCACTGTTACTATGCTATCCCTACATGATTGCAAAAAAATTAAAGGAGTTCATGGTGTGCACATCATATGGGGCTTTTCAAACAACCAACTGATTAAAACAAGAAAAATTTTTGTAGTGCGTGCATCATAGGGGATCATGAAGATTGTGAGAACATTACAACTGCGAAGACATGGGATCCAGTTCACGTCTTTCCTCTACGTTTAGATGGAGTCACAAACAATGGAGAGACAAACGACTCGCCACAGTTTGGGGAGAGTTTCGATGACCTCATTGACTGTATGGAAGAGGGGGATAACTTTGCAGTTGTCATAGATTCTGGGGAGAACGAGGAAGATGACCCATACTTTCTGTTGCAGTGCACAAAACCTAAGTACAAGGTTGAGGAAACATTTAAGGATAATTGGGGAATAACCTATGAGAAGTGGGATGTAGTAGTCAGAGCTTTTCGGTACAAAAAAACATCCCAAGAGAGGCTTCAATTATGAATTGCTATATAAGAGTCCACAAACATGTGTGTACTCTCATCTAGTAAGAGCTATTAAGTTCTAGATGCAACCTATGCCACAACGAAAGAAGGGCAAGAGTGTCTTCAAATTGGATTTAGACACGCATGAGCACATCTTGGGGTGTCTTTGAGCGATGGACGAGGACGACTGAGATAGTACTAAGAAAATGTATATATTCTCATTGTAGGAAAACAATATGTCCACTTGTCCTACAAAATGGAATTTGTATTGAGACTACTTCTTATATCCCAAACAACCACTGTGCTAGTTTTATTAAAGTGTTTTTGTAAATCCCAAATGGTAAAACTTGTGCTTGTTTTTACTATATCCCAACAACCACCATGCTGGTTTCCCATAATGAATCCACCCATCCTTTAGATCCATTCATCTTGTAATAATAGAAGCAAACCACTACGCTGACTAGTGGTGGTTGTTCATATCCTAGTGCAAACCAACCACCATGCTGGTGATAACTTATCTTGCACTACTGTTGTGCTATCCCTACACTACTGTCATGCTATCCTAAAATTTGTTGCATAGTGCTATACTAAAATAATGCCCTTTAGACTATTTATCGTTTCGTTAACTGTCAGATTATGTCCCATGCTGGCTTTTAGTACATCCCAAGAACCACTGCACTGGTTTCCCATAACGAATCCATTCATCTTGTAATAATAGAAGCAAACCACCACACTAGTGGCTGTTCATATTCTAGTGCAACCAACCACTGTGCTAGTGATAACTTGTCCTACACTACTACCATGCTATCCCTATACTACTGCCGTGCTATCCTAGAATTTGTTGCACATTGCTAGTGCCCTTTAGACTGGTTATCATTAACCTTCAGATTTCAACCACCAGGCTACTTAAAACATTTAAGTACTAACATGGAAGCAGGTCGATACAAAATCAGGTATTACGAGCACCATGAGAATATCCACAAATTTAAGAAATGTCTGCAAGATTTTTATTATTTCAAGGAAATTCCAGACTCCCAACTATCTTATCAACCTCTCTATAGCAAACATCTCCTAGCTTTGGAGGCTAGTCTGCTGCACTATGGCAGACCTTTTAACACACTTAGATCACACACTACGTGCTTGACTCTGCTGACTTATATGCCCATAGTAACTCCTCCTTTTGTTGGAGGTCCTCTTCATCCTGCTCTTTGTGCTCTATACATCTTTGAGCCTCTTTCATGTCCTCCCAAAAGAAACCTACATCATGAGCTTGACAAGTATCTGAAAGGAGCAGAAAAAACAATAGCCAGGGAAATTAATAATCACCATCTGTGCCGACTCCAAGTAATACACCCACCACCGAAGCATGTCCTCCTTGTAGCTATTTTCCTCCTCCTTCTCCAAGTCTATTTCTATAAGGATGTCATCCAACATCATTTTCAGATAGAACAAAAGCATTCCAAAGTCTTTTGGGTATGCCATAGATTCGCAATAGGTGGATTAGTGTACAGACTTTGGATCGGTGTATAGAGTTTTGGGGCTAGATTTTGTAATGGGCTCTTAGTTGTGTCTGCACTGCACTTAAATAGGGAGAGAGTTCGTTGAGCCTGTGCTAGAAAGAGGAGAGTCCGGGCTACAAGGTTGGTTATCAAATGTTCCAATGAGATTACACTCTTTTGTGCTACACTGTTTGTGACTAAGTTTTTATTGTGTTCTTCTTTAAGAACTTCATGGAAGATGTGATGGGAAGAACGGACGGGGATGATATTGACTGTTCATATGCTCTAGCTAGTTTATTGAAGTCAAGCGATGTCATTGGGATACTAAGGGACCCAAGACACAAGCGCCTACGTGTGCAAGTTGCTGAGGAGGTGATGAAGGACTTCAAGGATATTGTGGATGCAAAGGAGATGCTTGCAACTTGTGATGCTGCCGGTGTAAGTCGTGAAGCTTACACATTTGTTTTCAAAATTTTCAAGTCTGCTATTTTGGGAAAGTATAAGAAGTCTACCGTGTCCCTACCCACACCTTGGTCTGTGAGACATGCACGGTAAGAAACAAACCAATGTGTAAGAGAAATGCTTGGAGGGTACCATTGCATAAGGGGCACAATGACTTGGAAGAGTAAAAAGAAATATGGCTTGCAAACCTTTGAGATGAATGCTTTCAACAATGTTTACTTAGATGTTGAGAAACTGCAACAAGCAGCAATGGTCAAATTCTATGGCATGAGAGAAGATGGTAAGAGGAAATCCATTATACCATTGCACTTTACTTAGTTCATTTCCTATATCATGTTTATCCTAACGATTTTTCTCTTTTGCTGTACAGATTGCAATGGAAAGCTCATATTTGTCATCAAAATGGATGAAGCTCAATTGGTGAAAGAACACAAGTTAGAGAGAGTCAGCATTTGCATTATGAATAAAGCCTTAGCCTTTGTTCAAGGGGATGAAGAAGTAGAACAAGATTTCTCAGTACAATCAGAGAAAGATATATGGTGGCTTGCAGCATTTGAGACTCCGAAAGAGTGCCATGAGACATTGAAGTGGGTTCTAGATAGAACAGGAATCCCATCAACCATCTGAAGACAAGAGGAAGGGCAAACATTGATAGTCGATAGCCATGGAACCTTTCAAGTTGAATGGCATCTTGCTGGTGATTTGAAAACCCTCAAGTGCTTGCATGGTTGTGATACAGGGGCAAATGCATTGAACACATGCCTTTATTGCATGTGTTTGCAACGTAAGCAAAAGGCTGGCTTATAATGGGAGAATGGCATTCTATCTTGCAGCCAAATGCAAGCTCCGAATCGCAACAAGAAGGATCCAAAGTGGGATCCCATCTTGCCCATCCCACTTGAGAGAGTACACATATGTACTTTACATGTAGAACTACGCGTACTTGATAAGTTGTTGTATTTGCATCTTGTTTATGCTTGGAATTTCATTCCGCAAGAAGTATCCACACGGTGCATTGCAGAAGTTGAGAAGTTGTCAGAGATGGGATTCCATGGAGGACATGTCAAACTTAAGGAGGATAAGAAAATATCTGGGGCAACATAGAATCTTCCTGCAAAAGTGTCCATGGGTGGAGGGAAGGCAAGGAGATTCCTATCGAACCACAATCTCGACAAAGACAAACATACATTGTCTTAAAGTAGTTTGGGTTGGGAATACTGGAAAGCATTGTGTGAACACATGACCAATAAGGCTTCTCATCCTCAAGTAGAAACTTTGAGAGCTAAAGTATGGACAAAGGTAGATGCATTGATAAAATTGCTTCGCCAAGTTCAAATCAATGAGATGTATTATGAAAGGTTCAGGATGGCTGTGAAAGAGTTTATGCAATTAATGGTGAAAGCATGGTGGGAGTCGCACATTACGCATTACATGTTTATCTTGGCACCATCGTAATATTTAGCACTTGCTTTATAAACAGTTTTTGTTGCTGATTTGATTCTCATCATGTTTGCAACATATTCTCTATGCACACGGACCATGGTTTATACAAAATTGGGGTCCTTTGTCAATTTGGAATACACAAGGCATGGAGAAGTCGCATTATAGAGCCAAGGTAGCCTACTTCAAGAACTTAAGGCATGGTGGTGGTGTCACTCATAGCAATGCATTGCATGAGATGTTTGACTAGTTTTTTAGATGTTTACTAGGAAGGACTCTGAAGTTTGAAAAGGCAAAGGAATTAGAACTTGCAAAAGCAGTTCAAATTGTATCAAAGAATAGAAGGCATAGTGCTTCGAAAGAATCCATAGGTGATACATGAGCTCTTCAATGGAAGCCACGTAAAGCTATACCGAGCATTTGCTTACTTGGTTACAGTGACCGGCCCAAGAATGCATGTTGGATTTCCATGTGGAGAAAGAGCTCTAAATCAAGCCTTAATGGAATGTCATCATGGTGTATCCATGGACCTCACTCCAGTCAAGGAAATTCACTATTAGTGCTTCATTTCAAACCATTCATTGTTGCATGGGTGCTAAAAGGCCATTTTAGATTGCATTTCTTTACACATTTTAGTGTATTCTCCAACCTATTTACATACCCCACTCCCTTATCTTTGTCCTCAAAATTCCATTGTCATCTGCATTGCCTTCATCTACACCAGTGCCATGGCTTCCTCCTCCTTTGAGCCAAAATATCACCCCATCAAGCAATGCAAATCTATTCTAAAACTCTGTGCACTGAACTCAATTGACTTCAACAATGCAACAAGTTGATTCTCAAGCAGAACAGACTCCATTAGTTTGCAAAGTTACCTTGGGTAGGAACTTGGGATGCTATGACTACTGAAGAGCTCCTTGAGTCCTATGCTTTCATGACATAGCATCCTTATTGGGAATCACCATGCCTATCTCAACAAATCTCACACTGACAAGTGTTTTAGCTACCATTAGTACCTCTCGATACCTCAAAGACAATGCTAGTTCCCAATAACATGCACTATGACTGGTGGAGTGGAACATGAGGCCAAGGACCTCTCTCCATTGGTATTTTTATTTTTATTAGAAGAGATGTCCACAATGTACTATAGAGATGTTTATTTCCCCGAGATGGATATGCCACAAGCTCAGTCCCCGCCCTTTGAGACCTTGTTTGCATATGGCTTGAAGGACCCAATTGGAAGACCTCACATAGAGTTTGATGACTATGGACTCAGCCAGCTTTGTGGAGCGGACGCTTGAGAAGGAATTGAGATTACGAGCATCAAGCAGCCTATAGAAGCCAAAATATGATAGGAAAATTGGTGGAATCTTTTATTCATATAGGGATAAACAAGGTTTATTTCTCCAATTAGCTTAATTTATTAAAATAATGGATGTACTAGCACTACCACCTTGCTGGCACTCCATTAAATTATTGGAAGCACTCATATACGGGCCACAAACCCCAACTTGGAGCATTTATGATAGATAGCTATCCCAGATACTGACAGCATGATTCTACATGGGAGCGGGAAGAGCATGGGGGAGAGAGCCATTGGGAAGTGTTCACACCACTATTGTGGTGCGATGCCAATGAGAAGACTAGCCTACACAAACCTCAAGGAGTTGAAGGCTCATGAGATTTGAGAAGACCCCGAGCAATCATGTTGGCTCTACGAAGGCCCAACACGAAATTCAAGGAAGCACAAAGGGCGAACTCAAGGCTTGTGCCGTTTACTCAAGCTGCACTTCTATACTGTTTCTTAAGGAGGGTGAGCTTCACGAGACGCCAACACATGGACTCCGATCCAACGGGCAATTATGTAGAGGTCTGGAGGGAGCAAGATGTAGGTTTGGTGGTGGTTCGGGACATGGCGGCCATGTGGTAGACTGTGCAGCGACGTGTGAAAATTTGAATGCCACAGGGGTGTGGGTGCGACAGAGGCAAGGTGACATGGCATGGAGCAGTCTGGCACGGCAGACCTGACACTGGCGAGAGCTGCCTACAGTCCAGAGTCCAACACACGTGGCCGAGGCAGAGGACAGAGCGTCGAGGTAGAGGAGGAGCAGACTGCAGATGGCGAGGGGGATCGATGAGGCCACGTGGCCATGACAGACTATAGAGGCAGATCGACGATAGAGGCGGGTGGAGGCAGACTACGACGGCATGCAAAGGCAATGCGACGGGACCTGGCTCTGGACTTTGCACTGGACTAGAGGCTTGAGGATTCACCACGTGTTGCGAGGGGAGGGGGAGTCTTCAAACGCCATAAACGAGGCAGCGCCGCTAGCCCGCTAGCATCGCCATACCATAACTGCCTCTCCCGCTCCCGTTGCACCTGGCATCTAGGTTCTGAGCCTCTGGAGTCTGGAGTCTAAGGCTCCATTGAACATTATCCTTCTACGGGCATACCCATCTAAGCTCCCAAATCGTCCTCTCACTCCTCTGAGCTCCCGCTCCCGCATCGTCCTTTGAGCTCTCAATCCTCCCTCTAGTCACACGTCCTGAATGTCCTCTCCCGCCCGCGACCTCCTAAGCACTTCCTTCACACATCATGGTGCTTGCACTGCCATCTTCAGCGAGCTCCTCAGAGTCCTTGCACTGCGTGACTATGGCGTTCCTTGCACTGCGTGACTGCTTTAGCGTTCCTTGCACTGCGTGACTGCGGCGTTCCTTGCATTGCATGATTGCGGCGTCTTAGTGCGGATGCTTAGATTATTGGGAGGGGAAACTGAACTAAGAACCATTTTTTGAAAAAGATAATGGAGGGGAGAGAGAGAGAGAGAGAGAGAGAGAGAGAGAGAGAGAGAGATGAAAAAATATAATGGTGGCCTGAATTGAAATACGTTTTCAAAAATCATTGAAACCATTCCGATCCTTTAATTCGTGGACCTCAAAATCATTGAAATACCTTCTTGGGAAGGGGAAACTGAACTATGAACCCTTGAATATTGTTTTCTTATTCTATGGACACATTCTTGAGAGGGGAAAGCTGAAGCAAAAACCATTTAAAAAAAAAGGTAATGGAGGAGAGCGAGAGAGAGAGATGGGAAAAATATAATGGTGGTCGGAAGTGAAATATGTTATTCTATTAGTTAGAGACAAGCTACATTTTCAAAATAATTGAAACGATTATGATCCTAAAATTTATGGACGCTTAGATTTTGGGACGGGAAAACTGAACTAAGAACCCTTAAATATTGTTTTCTTATTCTTTGGACACTTAGATTGCTGAGAGGGAAAAATAGAAGCAAGAACCATTTTTAAAAAAAGGTAAAGGAGGGGAGAGAGAGAGAGAGAGAGAGAGAGAGAGAGAGAGAGAAGAAATGGATTTTCTATCTATATTATGGAGTTACAGTTGCGTCAGTTACAACAAGCACCATGTTTCAAAATAATCGAAAGCATTCTGATCTTGTAATTCGTGGATGCTTAGATTATTGGGAAATAAATTGAACTAAGAACCATTTTATTAAAAAGATAATGGAGGCCACAGAGAGAGAGAGAGAGAGAGAGAGAAAGAGAAAGAGAGAGAGATGGAAAAATATAATGGTAGTGTGAATTGAAATACGTTTTGAAAATCATCGAAACCATAATGATCCTTTAATTCATGGACCTCAAAATCATTGAAATACCTTCTTGGGAAGGGGAAACTGAACCAAGAACCCTTGAATATTGTTTTCTTATTCCATGGACACTTAGATTCTTGAGAGGGGAAAACTGAAGCAAGAACCATTGTGAGAGGCGAGAGTGAGAGAGAGAGAGAGGAAAATATAATGGTGGATAGAAGTGAAATAAGTTAGTGTATTTGTTAGAGACAGGGCCATGCTGTGTTTGGATAAGTAATCACCAAAGTTAATTGTATCTTTCCTAGGAGCACCTTGAGAACTGACCTTGAGACGTAGGCGATTGGATGATAGCTGGGGCTACACCGAGATAGAGAGAGAGAGAGAGGGAGACATGACGGGAAAATATTATGGTGGCTAGAAGTAAAATAAGTTAGTGTATAAGCTAGAGACAAGTCCGTGATGTGTTTGGACAAGTAATCACCAAAGTTAATCGTATCTTTCCTAGGAGCATCTTGATGAGCTGGCAGTATGTCTAGACACAAGCCAGCATCTTCTACCCTAAGTGATCTAATCTAACCTCCTTTTTGAGAAATTAGCCTTGCTTCTCAACGAGACTAAAGGATCAAGTATGTTTCATGTCATGTGGAGTACATCCATGAGAACTAACCTCGAGATGTGAGGCGATTGGATGATAGGTGGGGCTACACCGAGAGAGAGAGAGAGAGAGAGAGAGAGAGAGAGAGAGGGAGAGGGGATGGAAAAATATAATGGTGGCCATAAGAGAAATAAGTTAGTGTATAAGTTACAGACAAGTCCATGATGTGTTTGGACAAGTAATCATCAAAGTTAATTGTATCTTTCTTAGGAGCATCTTGATGAGCTGGTAGTATGTCAAGAGAAAAGTACCACCCTCTGCCCTAAGTGATCTAATATAAACTCCTTTTTGAGAAGTTAGCCTTGCTTCTCAACGAGAGTAAAGGGTCAAGTATGTTTAATGTCATGTGCACTATAGCCATGAGAACTAACCTCGAGAGGTGAGGCGATTGGATGATAGGTGGAGCTACAAAATGAGAGAGAGAGAGAGAGAGAGAGAGAGAGAGAGAGAGAGAGGGGGGGGGGGGGGGTGGAGACAGGGAAAATATAATGGTGGCCAAAAGTGAAATAAGTTAGTGTATTAGTTAGAGACAGGTCTATGATGTGGTTGGACAAGTAAGCACCAAAGTTAATTGTATCTTTCCTAGGAGCATCTTGATGAACTGACAATATGTCTAGAGACAAGCCAGCATCTTCTGCCCTAAGTGATCTAATCTAACCTCCTTTTTAAGAAGTTAGCCTTGCTTCTCAACAAGAGTAAAGGGTCAAGTATGTTTCATGTCATGTGCACTATAGCCATGAGAACTACACATCATTGTCATAAGCATGCCAAAAGCACAAGTGCATGAGATGACCATAGCACAAAGCATGGCATCCACACACAAAGCATTAAGGCACATGGAAGAACAAAGCATCATGCATGAAGCTACACAAGGAAGAAGATTGCAGATTGAAGAACCAGGAGGTCAACTACACGGCATCGTCATCAAGCCATGAGCCAAATGGTAACATCAATGGAATGTATTGAGAAACAAAAACCCTTGCCAACCTTGCCAATATTTTGTAAAACAAGCCTGACCACCTAAGAGTAGCAATGAAAGCACCCAAGGGAGATATTGACATGTAAAAACCACACTTGACCACCTTAAGTAGCAATGCATGCACTAAGGGGAGGTGATGGAATGTAACTCACCTCTGACCACCTTGCAGTAGCCAAAGGATTATGGCACCAAGGATTGTCATTGTGTGCGTCTTCACCTTCTCCTCGATGTATAGAACGAAAATTCATGACATAAAAAATTTCCATTAATTGGACCCCAATTGCATGCCTATGTGGAAAACACATTTTTTTAATTTTGAGATTTGACATCTATGCTTCACCTTTACTATTGTGCAACCAATCCACGAGGTGACCTGGAGAGTAGGTTGCTCATCTACTCTAAACGCTGAGGGGCTTGAGGAGATCTCTTAGAGGATACACCGATCGTTGAGGGAGATGTTCGATGCCTAGTAGGTCATTTCCCCCCGCCCCCCACTCTCCATGTGAGAGAAAAACTCTGTTCTACTATGCTTCGGTTCCTTCTCCGTGGAGACAAACGTGCTGCTCGTGTTTGGTCTAGGAGCTAAGAACACTCGGCCTTGAGATGAGTATCCCTGAGCCAACTTGGCCACGAGCGCCAAAGGTTCTGTGTGCGACTTTGTATATTCCGTTAATAGGATCACAGCTCTCCGGTACGGTACTTAGTTATGCCTCGAATAACAGTAGATATCTACTGACTCGTCGTGTCTGGCTCATCATTTGGCTCGATTTTAGCCACTCTCAGGACTGGCATTGCAATTTTGGACGACATCTTGAAAACATCGAATAAAAACGATGCGAGGAGACAAAGCATGGGCAATACAGATTTGGCTCTAATTAGCTGTAATATAGAATTAGAGGCAGTCTTTTGAGAATGGAGTTGTTTGTAAGCCCATCGCTGGTACGTGGGAATTTTGTAGTCATCATTACTTTAGGATTTTCGATGACTCAGGAAATCCCTGGGAGAGAAGGAAGGACCGCCCACTATGACTTAGGAACTCCCCCGCGATTGGGAGAGAAACTTGCGATAGATTTTCCCGCCCAGTCAAATATCAGGATAGATATACGCAGGGTGCCCTTGTCGTTTGTGACAAAAGCCCCACAACCTGCCAACCCTCCCCACCATCAAAGGCACCGGTGCAATGAGACACTCTGGCAGCCCCCGTTAAAGATGACGCAGCTCCACCCCGTTAAAGACGATGCTGCTGCCTCTAACGGAGCCAACGAGCCGTTATACCTGTGCGCTGTGAGCCACAGGAGCCTGTTCGCCTGCAAGCCAGCCCCGCCGCCCCAGCCCTAGCTGAAGCTCCAGGCCCAGCTAAACCTCTGCAGCCACTCAGCTCCAGCCAGAGCTCTCGGGTGACAGGCATTTCTGTTCATCAGCCCCTTCGCTCCTTTTTCTACCTCCCTCCCAGTTTAGAGGCATGAAATTCGTGTTGATAAGCCCCTCAAACCCCATGATAAGCCCCCCACAATCCAAAAACATGATCAGAATATGAGCCTCCATAGTCCAAATTATCTTTCGGGATTTCTAACTCCTAAAGCCATTACTTTGAAACCCATGATGATAAATATTTAAACACCTTTATCTTTCAAATTGTATGTGAAGCAACACAATGTAAAACATGAAACAACATACCAAGCAAATGAAATCATGTCTGTCAAGACATGGTCCCCAAAAATTAAGAGAAGGCATGGGGCCTCAATAGCACTTACAAAAAGATAGGCACTTAACAATACAAAGGGTAGTTGCTTTTAAAAAATAGCCTTCTAATTTACAATATCCCCCACCAAGAGGACACCCCAAAAGAAAACATAAGCGAAGAGCCATGACCAAATATCTGCAAGGGACGGTGTCATGACTTCTCTACATGTTTCTCTAATGTTTATTGCATTGTCAACCTTTTCTCTCGAGATGGTAATGGAAAAGACTTCTCTACATGTTTCTCTAATGTTTATTGCATTGTCAACCTTTTCTCTCGAGATGGTAATGGAAAACTAGACTTTTGGGAATTTGAAGTCTTCCTCTTCTTTGTAATCATTGCCTCAATAAATGGTTTTGCACGATGTAATGTATTTCCAAAGCCATCATTGATAGGTTGCAATTCACATATTGGATATCGTAATTGCATTGCCATGGTTGCCTTGATCTATTTCATCAAGCCAAGTAGCTGAGATGACAACCTCATAAGATGAGGTCGCAAATGTGTGTCCTCTTCTACACACCAACATCAGAACATGAGGTTGTGGAGATTGCACGGCATGGATTAAAATCATCTATCGTGAGATAGTAATCTCATTCTTATACAATTTATCGTTGCACATGAAGTTTGTCTGACAGTACTCACCATCATCGCGTTGCACATTTTGGCATCGTACCAGATGTTGCTCCTCTTCATTTGTATGGCCATCAATGTCTGCAAGAGTTAAAAAATGACAAGCCCATCCATTCAAATATTTCATGGGTGTTACATGACACCTTAGAAAATAAGTGAAAGCATTTTACTCACCAAGACAATCAGAGGGTTCTATTATTGACTCCTTTGGCTTCTCCAAAATATGTACTCTCTTTGAGATTATAGTGTGGACCTCAGTGCCATTGAGCATCATTACTTTCACTTGATGCTTGCATAAATTGCCATTCATTGCCCAATGGCAATTACAACTTGACCATTCATAATTTGCATGATAGATTGTATACCACACTTTTTGTTGACTCATGCTCTGGACCTTTGCAAGCTCGTGATCATCATCAATAAATATCACAAATCGATCATGAATAGATTTGGCACGCTCGATGGAGGAAAGCACTATTTTTCGAAAATTGAAATTCTTCTTGAATCTAGCTTCTTTGAGTGTATCTTGATACCAATAGTAAGAGTGAACCACTGACATGAGCTTGTGTATTAGCCAATCCACACGATGACCATGGATAGTCTTACGATCAATCAAGAACCTTGATTTAAGGATGCCATGATATGACTCGATACTCCCATTAGTATCTTGGTTAGCATGGTATAGTGTCCGAGTGGCCCGTACCCACATGCCTGCATGGATACTACATGTATGAAAGAGTTACAGTGGAAAAAAGTATACAAACAATAAAGCATACCAATTTTTTATCGCCATTGTTCATTGAAGTAAGATAGAAAGGCTGCTTCTTACTTATACTTTTGAAAGAGAGAGTCTACTAGAAGTGAGGCATCCTTGCTTCTCTTTGTAGCATTCTTGAGGCCCCTACCTTGCATGTTCATGATAAGCCCCAAATCCCTAAACTTGTCTGCTCTTGTCTGAGAATCTTGCACCTTCTTCACCAAGTTCTTTAGCCAGCATTACCTCACATGCCAAATGCAAAGGTAAATTGGGAGCCCAAATATTTTCCTACATGTAACATTGTTAATAATTAAAAGGCCAAATGACAACATAATCGATGAATGTAGCATCCATTGCTAAGATGTTGTTTTTCCCATACTTATCAAGCATTTGAAGTTGCCATTCCGTTTGAATTCCAAGAAGAAATGGTTGTCCTCTGCTTTTGTCATACTCCTGGTAAATGAATGTATGCCTTGGATTCTCTAACACCCAAGTGTGAACACTACAAGCATCATTTGTAGATGCCTTGAAACAAATGGTCTCCAACTTTGTGGCAATGTTAAGAATATCTCGCAAGGTGAGAAAGGCATCTCTACCTAGAGGCTTATTTGGATGTTCTTCAGCATTCTTCTGCACTATAGTTATATGATGCTGAAGAACTTGTGGAGGTGTCGAGCCATTGCGCAACAAGTTAGTGATCCATCTCTTAATTTCAACGAAAAACCAAGGAGAAAGTACCATATTACAGGGATGTGCTTCTCCATTTTAATGGATGCCATAGCAAATATTGTCTTCCTTATCTACATGATTGGGTTCAATGTACCTAACACAAGCAATTGTCGGCCATAAGTAAAGGCGCGACACATAGAAATGGCACTGGCATCCAACCAAATGTCTTCCCCCTTCAACATTGGGCTGCTTCGTGTGCTCCTCCAGTTCTTCTTTTCATGAATCGGTTGGACCAAATGAACACCAGCACCTATCAAGGAATCAAATAAGTGCTATTAGCATAACACAAAACTAGATTTAATACTGAAAAAGTATTCCAGGTACTTAGTATCGTAAGACAGTGTCCCAAGCAATGCTTAGCATATCTAAATGAATCCTGGCATCCTTGCGCATTAATGATTGATTGAATTAGCGAAGCATACCATGTCATTTCAATCCATGAGTCCGCATTAGGTTGCACCAAAGACCCATGCTTCCGTTTGCGGCTAGATCGAATCTTGAAGTTAGTTGGTGCACTTTGCAAATTGTTCTCTCCATCAATAAAGTCGGAAACTCTATCCCAATGAATGTACGCATCGTGCAACACATCGTACATTGATTGTGGATCAACCCTTACTTTCCAATCTAAAGAGCCACTATTGAATTGACCAGTAGGAGGACACTGAACATGTATTCGATGATTGCCTCTTGAGCTCGTATCACGTTTGCCAGTATTCGCATGCATATTTTCTGCTTCAAATGAAAAGGAACCTTCCATGGAGCTATAACGAAGACTCAAACATAAGAATTATTGGAAAAAGCATGCCAATACTCAAGAACGTGAAGGGGAAGGATTCATGAAAGGAATCTGGCTTACTTGCGAATGATTCTGTAGCTTCCAGTGGGAGTGGGAGTGGTAGCAGAAGTCCAGTTGAGAGCTGAGTTGGGTCTGCGAAAGGCTCTCAAATGTTCGCTGAGCGCAGAGTTGGGAGGGTTAGCTACTAGGAGGACGCTGGAAGGAGCACGGGCTCGACTGGATGACTGAGCACAGAGCTGGGAGGGTCCGCTGGGAGATATACGCCTGGTGGTCCTGCTCGGCTGCAAGGAGGATGGCGAAGTGGTCGTCCTGCTAGGCGTCAAGGAGGATCACCTCCCTGGTAGTTGCAATTACAGCCCCGGGCTGTAGCTAGAGGATGCGAGACTGTAGCAGGTAGGTGGTAAGCTCTAAGCTCAGCACGTGGCTATAACGGCACTGGCTCGCTCCGTTAGAGAGCATCAACAGCGCAACGGCTCAAAGGCTCAACGTTGGGATGCCAGGGACGAAGTCGCCGGTGAGGTAAGGGCTACGATGGTGGGGGGGTTGGCAGGTCGTGGGCACCCCGCGTATATCTATCCTGAGCCATATTTTACTCCGTGTTTCTTGGAGGGCATAATGACCGCCCTAGTTTTCCACAGATTCTGCTCTAGACCAGTTCGCTATTTTGTTTCCTAGTTCATGTACCTATAAGTTACATAGCGTATTTAGTTTTTTGGCATCATCATGCTGTTATGTATATGCGAGATACACAGCAAGCCTTAGTTGCAGCTGAGGCCAAAATTGCGCAGGTCTTAGATCTTGTGTTTACGTGAGATACGCCTTGACCTTGGACCTACAATTTCAAGGGCTTACATTCTACTATATGGACGGTTGCGAGCTACTATATATATTTTGCATTATGCTAGATCTTTGCCATTCATGCCTGATATGGATATGCAAAGTGGTTTAAGTTCCTTTACAACTCTCTTGCATTACGTTTGAAAGTACTTGTAAACTACCTATTGGATTGACTGACGTAGCACGAGTCCATAGTTGGGTCTAGTACTGCCAAGGACCACTTATTTCTTGCAAAATTTCTGCACCTTGTAGCAATATGTTATGCACTTTCTCCCACTCATAAAGGAGTGCTATGCTTGCATTGGCCATTAAAAAAATGGTTGAAAAACTCTTGATCGTGAAGGATCTACAACTTTACAAAAAGTATCTATACTTCAATTGGATACACATCTACTAGAACTAGCATGCAAATTGAAGCATTTTCTCCTAGTTTGATTCTATGGGACCTATATGGTATGCTCCTAACTAGGTTTTTGTTAGAAAGGTTTTATGGATGCTAATACACATGCCCTTGCCTTCCTGGTTAATGTGTACACGGTTAATGGAATATATAACAGTCCTTGAATTACTCGAAATGATACAACCGCATAGGCTTGAGACTATGAGAAGGATATGTCGATAATTAAGGGAATGATGACGACCCATAAGAAATCACTATGACACTTCATTGGATGATGACCTATAAGAAATCGCTATGACACATCATTGGATTTTATCTAAGGTATTAGTCCGACCCAATCCATTGTGATGGGCGAACTACTACCCTCACTTGGATTGTGTGTCGGACCTGCAAAAATGCGGTCAGTGGGAAACACACACACATCCCCTCGGGGATCCTTGTAAGATCCCCTTGGTCATTATGTTCTTTGGGTGATGGATGGATGCCTACTTCACTGAAATCTTCTAATTCCCTAGGCATGCTTTGGGCAAAAAGGATGAATGGGCATACTACATATAGAAATGCTTTGAGAAATATGTAGATTATTGTTACATAAATTTTTTGTTTGAGGTAAGTCATATAGCAAGGGATAGATGCAGCTAGTGTGCCCCCATAACTTGGATTGGTCTTGGCATTTTCCACCTAACTGGGATTGATACTTATAAAACTAGTATCCGATTGATGATTATCTACGGAGCTAATGCTTGGACCACTTTTGCAAAACATTATGAAGCATTGAAGACAATGTAGAGCCAGGACTCGGACTGGATTTGAAAATTGGATTTGATTGGGATCCTCGATTTCAATGGGGAGATGCTCTCCTTAAGAAATAGTGAAGGTGATGAATATGAATTGTTCTTCCCATGTGATGGATGGACATGATAGTGAAATCCAATGGAAGGTGACTAGTAGTAGATGTTAAAGTGGCAAGTTGTTGAGCACTTACCTTGGTTTCTTTCTAGACTTGCACATGGGGTACCAATGGGCCTTACATGGAACATTGATTTCACCCCACCAAAAACATTAATTGGACCAATATTTGGCCCAAGCAGACATTGAAGGCACAAAGGACATCCCTCCCAAAAGTCGAATCCCTCCCAAGGATACCCGTGGATTATACTATTGGCCTAAGGCTTAACCGATGGAACGAGGGATATGCTAAGGGAGTTATGGTGATATAATCCTCAAACCCGAAGTTAGTTTGGGATACTACCAAAATTGAAAAGGTAGAAGCCTAGGTGGTTGGCATGAAACTAGAATAGAGGGGAAATACCCTAAGTATTGGAAGCGTGGATCCGCGTGAGAGATCATTAACTGATTATATTAGCAACAAAGATGCATGGGGAAATGCCCCATTTCATGCATTCAATAGACCAACCAAGTGGTCCAGTTGCACTATGGTACACTGAAATGGATAAGTAGTACCAAAGGCAGTACCCATTGGAGTTGGGAAGCTCACACCAAGCTTAACTGAGAGTGCTCTCTCCTCCTCGATCCCTTGCACAACTGACCGGCAAAAATATTCAATGATGATGAGCCTGTGGATGGATGCTTGGCTAAGACTTACGCACTGCTTGCTGGTAAGAGCTCTACATAGGCTGAGTGCTGTGTGGTGAAGCACCGGGACGCTAGTTATTTCCTACGCACCGTCTGCTGCTTGCCTTATGTCCACAAATGAGTTTGAGTCATTCCCAGTTCAAGCTTTGCTAATCGGCTTTATACTTGGTCTACTGGATCATTGCTAGTCCATGCTTTCAAAACTACTTCTGTCTTGCAATGCCCAGGGGAGCTTCCACTACTGCGTACATAAGCTATGTCTCGTAACAAATTTATAAACCTCCATTAGTTGTGCTAGAGGAATAATCTAGGAGCGCGCTACCCAATGTAGTGAGCCACTTCCAACTGCAAGCACCAAAACTACGAGGGCTGATAAGCTGCTCATTAGCCCATGACTCTTTCAACGACCTAGCCAAATGATATTTTCTTTCTGTCATGTTTCGCCTACACACGTCTTTTGCATTTCATTGGAGCCTCTTTCGCATTTTGCATATCTTCTGTCTTGGCTACTTGTGCTTTATGTCATCAAACAAATTGTTGAAATGTCAGTGAACTATATGATTTCTTCTTATTTAGGGCAACCATTTTCTCACCTAGTGCCTGGCAGCGAGCTACTAGCTATGGAAGCACGTAACACTACAGGCATGGGCACGTTGCATGAACTCTTGCCAATATACTCCTCTCATGACCTTGCTTGCCTGGAACTTGTGCGAAGTGACATTGTTGGGTGTAGATTTCGTATGTGAGGCTGGGAGGGTTCCTTAACATTTGAAGGAGGATTTTGTATGCTAGAGCTAGCAGCACTGCTGGAATAAGGAGTTGGGTGTTAGTAAGATATTCGTGGATACTAGCTCCATTGTACTCAACCTCCAATTATAGAACATGTACGTGCTAATCTGAGGTTGCATGCACTATACTAGCCCTTCACTCGATCTGCAGACGAGTGGATCATCGTTTATGCGGTTGGACGAGCTAGTTATATAATTTTTGCAGCTCTACGTAATATGCCATGCCTCCTATTATGTCGCTACAGAGGATTTAAGCTCCTAATGTGCCGCTACAGAGCACGTATGCTAGTAGCTCATTGTCTCCATTGTCCCTAACTTGCCCGAGACCTGAAGGACTTGCTTCGTCCTGGGCTTATTTCACATGCTGGTGTTGTATGGCGTAACCTCCAATTGCACCTTTTTTTTTTGCCTGTGTGTTTTTATGAAACTGAGGATATTCTCAGGAGCATTGAGGGGACTCGAAATATGGGGGGTTCAACGTGAGAAGGACTGAAGCTCTGAGTCGAGTTTGCCCTCACGGACCTTCCAAGCATCTAGTTCTATTTGATCACACTATACCGAAATGAGGAATGAGATGGTGTGCTCTATGGCTCTCTACACTATCACTGCTCTATGAGATGTTGAAACTACAATGCTTCCATATTATTGGTCCATTTAGTTGGATTTTTAAAAAAAGCTCTCTTGGGACTTGTATATAATGATGACATGATGCAAGAATAAAAAGAGATTTTGAGATTGATGATTTAATAGAGTCTATATTGCATACTTTAAAGGTTAATGATTGAGATTAGTTTGCGTAATTTTTTGCAAACTTGGATTGAAGATTATGAAGTCTTTACAATCCTCTAAATGGGGCAGTCCCCTCTAGTTATCATGATTAGTACCCTTTCAATATATTTGTTTAAGCCTGCCTACTCTCTGGATTTTCCTGCATAGACCCCAAGATTTATGCTTTAAGGGATCTCCTCCCTATCTGTTGATTTGTTTAAGATAACGAGACACAACTAGGAAATGACTAAGATTTCTTACAAAGTCCACATCTCATTGGTCCATTAAGCTTGTGTTAGAAGGATAGATTCCAAGGGAACTTGTGAAGCTTTTTCTTTAGAATTTCAAGTCTTACAATGTTCTGGGAAGCCCTTAATTTTTGCCTTCATAGGAAGAATGCTTTTCTTAAGTTCCTTTTGACAAAATAGCACTTGGGGACCCACTCATGGAAAAATAGAATATATTATTTGGAATTTGGTCTTTTATTATGGTGCAAGGGAATTTCAGACACTATGAGAAAGAGATTATTGGAAGATTTCTTTATGATATTATATAAAGAAATTCCCTTTAAGGGAAAAGGATTTGTACTTTCATGTTTCACTCTTCTTGCTGCTATACTTTATGCCATTCTGTTATCCTTGGTTGGACAAGGATAATCATCCATGAAGATTCCCTTAGGGATGTTGGAAGAGAAAGAGTTTATTGGTCGTGAGATGGTATGGGGATTAAGTAGAGAATCCCATTTCTATGCATGAAATCTCTCTATACTTTGCAGTATCTATACTAAGGATGAATTTATGTGTTAACTAGAGGTATCAGAGCATTTTTTAGGAAGGATGCATTTATGTGTTGGATAGAGGGACTAGAGCATTCTCATTATGAAGATTGGATGGAAATATAGAAATTAAACCCTTAGGATAGGCATATTTGAGCTCCTTAGCTATTAAGCTTTCCAATTATTGGTCTATTGAATTAGAGGCCGAAGTGCCTTGTTTATTAAACTTTTAAATGATTGTTCTTTGTGCGATCTTGAGAAATTACTTATGCCATGGATATTTCTGTTACCCATATAGATTGCACTAAGCTCTATAGGGTTTCCCTTGGCAGATTGTAGATTTGTCACTTTTATGAGGTACCGGGTTTGGTTCCAAGTGAATCATGGGATTGTCTTTGATATACGAGGGGAGTGAAGACATGTTTTACCCTTAGGTTCTATATGATGGTTTCTATGCATCAATTTGGGTTCTTGTTTGTAGGCCTATTATGATTCAATGTCATGATTGGTCAATGATTGATCAAAGGACAACAGGGACTTGGATTAGTCTATTTATTCCATTGAGAATCACTCTAACATTTTATAAGCATTTCATGATCTGTCTGAATGCCAACCGTTGATTATTTTTGAACAATAGATTGCCAAGATTTGATAATGCTAATCTAGATAGAGTGATATGGATAAAAACTATGTGCCAGCATTGAAGTCTGGCTACCACAGCTTGAATGAATTGTTCTAACATTCATTTGGTTGTGATGGTGCCAAGTGAGTCGGCATACCTCTCCATTGGATTGGCATTATAAATCTTTGGCATGATTTGATGGACATAAAATACAGCATTGGCAACTTTGAGTAGAACTTTGTGGCAGATTATCTCCATCTATTGTAATATGGGAATGAATTATTTGTTGGAGATTACTTTTGACTCTTTTTTCAGGCATTTTATTAATGTGTGTGAGCATTTATGATGACTCCCAATTTGATACTCTGTTTGAAGGGGTTGAATTTTATTGGATTACTCTCACTTGTTGTTTGAAAAAAGGGCAATGGCATTTGTTTGCATTTGGTTTACTCAAACATTGAAGACTGGTCTAGTAGTGTAGTAGGCTAGATTTTTTATAGGGAAAACACACACACACACACACAAGCATGGGGTGCTTTCAAAGTAAACTCTTTATTTCAAGTGGAATGTGACAAAGAGAGAGAGAGAGAGAGAGAGAGAGATGGAGAAGAAGAGAAGAGGTGGGGGAGAGAGAGGGGAGTGTAGGAGAGGGAAGAGGAATCAAGAGAGAGAGAGAGAGAGAGAGAGAGAGAGAGAGAATATGCTTGCCTTTTTTACACACTCACCAAAATATGCTTGCCAAAAAACTTGACCTTGAGCTTCTTAGTCCTTGGGTTGCTCGGCAAAGGAATCTCTTGCTGCATGTTTAGTGTTCTTCCCCACGGATGTATCAACGTCATCCCCAAGATTTTTATTTGTTACGTTGCAAATCACCTAGGATAGGCTCGGTCGAAGTGTGGGGCTCTTCTATGGCACCCTCATATATTAGTTCTTTGATTGTAGGAGGAGGACAAAGCTTTCTTTAGGAGGAGGAGGGGCATGGGCTATCAAGGTTGTGGGCTCACTTGAGTCTTTGGAGGAGGCATGGGGGTGAGAACTTGTGTTCAAGGAGTGAGAGGAGCAGATGTTGATGATTGAGATTTACAAGTTGATTTGATGGGCTTAGGTCGTAGCTTATCTATTTTGGAAGTAAGTTGAGGCTCCAAAGCAAGTGGAGACTCAGTTAAAGAACCTAGTTGGTCTTCCAAAGCTAAAATCAAGGACCCAAGTTGGTCCTCTAAAATAAGAATTAAAATTCGCGGTGGACCTTCCAAACCAAAGCTCTTGGCTAGGGTACTTCTTTGGAGATCAATCTATGGCGAATCATACACAAATGTGATCTGACCTTGAAATGGGCCTAGCTCTTACCATCAATTTCCTAGAGCTCTTGGTCCAAATTCTTTTGAAAGGAAACAAGCTAATCTACTGGAACTTTGTGTGTGTGTGCATGCGTGCATGCGTGCATGTGTGTGTGTGTGTGTGTGTGTGTGTGTGTGTGTTTGTTTCCTATTAGAACAGTAAACTCTACTTTCTCCCTATAGCAATTCCCTGGTTCCCATTTCTTTAGTATAGCCCTTCAAACTACATACAATTCCCTTCCTATGCTGTCTTTTCATTCTGCATTGTATCCTATATTTTAGAGTGGTGTATCTCATATTTAGAGATGTTGTCCATACAAAGTTTGTGGGACATCTACCATCATTATTCAAATTGTAAAGTTAAAATTTCTCTGTATATATGCATATCTATCATCTATACATATCAAGGGAAGAAATCAGACATTGTTTTCTTGTAGTTTCACTAGTCTGTCCAAGATAATGACTGATCAAAAACATCCATTAATTTAGTCTTGTTTGCATACTAATTAGGCCACAATGGACCGCCTGGTATCCTAATCCATGGATCCTCCCAGTAGGCCTCAAAAAGAGTCATATTGCCATCGGGGGTATCATCAAGGGTTTCTCAGTGGCAAATGCTTCTGAACTGAAGAACATAGTAGATTGGACTAGTCTACCCATGTGATTCATCTCAGTGTACATCCCTTTTATCAAAACGTCAAGGTAAGTGGCCGGACTCACCTGCATCCATCCATAAGCACAGCATGTTAGAACATGAACACAATGCATTGTGGGACTACAGGCCTCACAGCCTAGCCACAGTTGTTATCCTTGTCAACCCTTATTAATTTTGATCAAGAAGGGGACACTGTTAGTGATGATTTTCAACGAGCATCATTGATCATCCTTTGAGACTTTATTGCTTTTATAAAAAAACAGGATATTAAGAACACAGTGTGTGTGACTATTTTTTGTCATCACTTCCCATTTTGTCACTAATCAGCTTTTTTCAAAAATGAAAGAAACGTTGTCATATGCACTTCATACTGCTTTCCTTTAATTGTAGCAAAAGATTTGTAGTATGAGAAGGAGATATGAAAAAGCAGTATCAAAAAGGATGCAGAGGACTTCAGTAATAATAATAATAATAACCTTGACAATTTATTAACCCACAAGAAAGTTCTAGAGTTAGATAACTACCTATATTTCTTTGGCATCTTCTTTTGATGGCTGGTATCAATTCTTCTATATTTTTCCTGTGTGGCTCAAGAGGGAGACAGAGCCAGGTTCTAATATATCCAACCTGATCATAAGCTCTACTCTTCTAACATTTTTTGATTAGCTATGGAGGAAAAAACTGTAAGTATATCACCCTGTTATCAACCAGGCTTTAATCGAAACTTCAACCCATATAGCTCTTCATAAGACTGTAAGGTGCTCGCATTATACATTACATCATTTCAGTCCACTGGAATCCGCTGTGGCGATGAAGACCCCTGGTTGAGAGGTAACCTACATACAATTTTAATGAGCTAAAGCATCATATAAAACCATAATGCTAAGGTTATATTGTGGAGATTGTGCGCTCCATTCATCATTCATAGCGCGGAGTATTTTACTGTAGGTGGCTCAGGAACGATGATCGAGGATTACCCATGATGAATAGTGAAAGTCGATGCATATCCCAACCTCACAGCAGTCACTATGTATACTATAGCCTCTATCTCATCACGATAGTTATCCTCTAAAGGGTCCGGGGTACAAGATGTCGTGCATACCTTCCCATTTAAGGTATTATCGCAAAACTTATATAGGCCCTTGAGTCGAGTCCAGCCCGTGGGAGCAAGCCCATTGTCACTCGAGTTTGTTGGCCTTTTGAACCTCTCTTTCTTGCTCATGGGAGACGTTCGGAGAGGTGGAGCATTGCATGTTGCTCATAGTGCCTAGAGTTGGGACTTCACGGAGCTACCTATGCAGGATCCCATTCACGCTCCTACCTAAGTACTAAAGTGTTTATCATAGTCCTAGTTCATATCGATCTTGCCTATCGGTGTAACATTTCGTGAAGGCTCTAGTTTCATGAGCAAATGACAATAATAATACTTTGTATATTAATCGGCATTCATTGTTTGGCACTTTGCACCATATAGCTGTGGAGTCTAGAAGGTCGCGGAGTACGCCTCCGGCTATCATGTAGGCTACCCGTTCCTCATGCTATACGTGTAAGCTAGAACACATAAGCTTACAAGCTCATAGCGATAGAAATCATGAAGATAAGCCATCTATCTGACCAGCTGTGTGAAGTAACATGAAGACCTGTGGGTTGTCTGTATCTTCCTAAGCGTGCAAGCGTGATTTACCGAATTTGGTGATGAACAGTCGTGTAGAGATGGAGGAGGGATACTTTATACCGAAGTTACATCCGGCTTAGCTAATTGGTTGTGCTCCTTGTTCCCTCATTAGATTGAGTAGGAGGATCTCGAGCACGTATCCCTGGTTGGCCAAGCGACCGTTGTTAATGTTGAGGGCTCAATCGAGATCGTAGTTTCCGCTTTAGCATTTCTTGTGAGAGATTAAGCTTAGAAAGGTGAGGGGAAGGGAGCATGGGCTGCCCATGAGGGGAGGGCAGTTCTTTGGTGGTCTCATCCTGGCGCCTCGCCACCCAGCTCTTGTGAGCTTCTAGGTGGACCCTGAGGGTTCGTCCCCGACCACCATGCATTGCCTTAGTGAAGAAATGAGAGGGGAACGTAGAAAGGAGGAGAAGAAGATGGAGTGGTATAGTCATTCTGTAGTAGGGTGGGAGGTCTGAGGCTATCTATGCTTCTCCAACTCACTCGAGTGCTCACCATATTGCAAGAATGTGTTGGGGGGGGTGTTATTTGAGTGTCTCCCACTCGTCAGGTGCTCCGTCTGTCATGCACCATCATGCCAGCTATTAGACTGCTTTGCAAATCCACTCTCTCGGGGTTTGCGATGCTTCAAGTTCAGAGCCCAGGTCTCTACTTCCTCCTCGCAGTCTCGAGTTTCTCGAAATCGGGTTTGTCAGAAGCTTCAAGGGGGCGGTAGCCGAGGACTCATTGTCTTTTATGGGTGCTAGGTACAAAGTTATTACACTACCTTGAATGGATCTTAACAACAAGGCCAAAAATATGTGGCATCATTTAATAGATATATTTAGAAATCCCACCAACAAATGGATGGATCCTCCCTCCCAATTTAAAAGATATAGATTTAATTTCAAGAAGGTGGGCATTGTAGACCTAGATGTTGACCTTATAGCAGATCATTGGTTAGAAAATTGGCTTCTACACCAAAAGTGAGAGCCACTTGACATTGGCTCCCTCTAGAACATTGGCCTTGCCCAATTCATGGAGGCACCTCTTCCCCTACACTTCAATGGCCTCCCTTGTCTCTATAGTGCCAGTGACCAGCTCTAAAGAGGTATAAGACAACATCCAAGCCTCATCACAAAATCCCCTCATGTGGCCAATAAGTTTTGAAAAAAGTCTTGTCCACACGAGTTTGGAGCTGTGAGGACACGATACAAAGTTGAGGCAAAATGTTGGCCTAAGGTTACCCAGCCAACCCAAGTTAGGTCCAAGTAATTGACTATGGGTACCAAGAAGCTAAGAGGCATGAACCTAAGATTGATTTCAAATGGGCTACAAGGGAGGGAGGATTTCACACTTGGTAGTGGTGTAACATGAAAACATGTGAATATGGAGGGAAACTTAGTAAGACCTAGTTGGATTCAAAGTTATGAACCAAAATATGAGCGTGGTTCTAGTTTGGGAATGGTTTGGGGGTGAGAGGATTGACAAGGTCATGCTATGCCTACCAAAGGAGTTTTTAATTGTGAAGATCCAATGAGATTTTTATAGGTTTTTGGTATATAAACTTAATTTCTCCTAGAATTGGAGAGCCTTTCTTATAGATTTGTCCACATGGCAAAATAATGTTGAAGGCTTCAATATGCCCTTATCTAAATCTCTATTATTGTAGTATTTCTATATGGTGCCTCTGTTTTAGTCCAAAATTTTTTGTAATGATTGAAGAAATCAGTCTAGTATGTGCACATGTGACAACACAATTGTATAACGAGTAAAACTTAGTAGATCTTTATATAGCTTGCATTTACTCCTCTTATGTTGTTGGTCATCCTTTGCCTTTGGGACCAAATCCCAAAAAATAGGCCAAAGGAGTGAGGGAAGAATACAAAGAAGAGTGCAGTCCACCTAGATCAAAGACTAGTTGATCAAAAGATGATTGCATGAATGATTGTGTGTATGATAGCATGCTGGACATATCAAAGCTGAACATTGTATAGTCTTTGCAAATTACAAAGCTACTTTGTCATAAGTCATTGCACACTAGGAAGCTACTTTTTTCAGGTACTTTGTTGAGGAGTAGCTAAACCGATCATGAGTCTTTGCAAACTATGAAGCTACTCTGTTGAAGAGCTTGGATGTGACCAAACAATTGTCCTTTATAGAATTTACTTGGACCCACCCTTTAGGGCAGATCTATCCTGGAATGGACAACAATGGTGTTGGTTATCCCTGGGCCCTGACATGGGTCTTAACAGGGCAGGGTCACAACCGGGTTATGGCCCAAAGGAGGGGCATGGAGAGATAATAGTGCCAAGCCTCTATACGACTCCCTTCATCTGCACGCCCAGCTCGAGCTTCTCTCAACGTCATCCACGACAAGCTCAATGAGCTTTGCACCACCTCGTATAGCCATCAAGCTCTAGCTATGGCTCCATCAACCTCCGAGATCCCTCCACAGTAGCTATAACATCGACTCTACAAGAGACTCCCATGACTCTAGCTCTAACACAGCCGGCTCAGAGGCCTCCAAATCCAACGAAAGTATGCACTCAAAGACATCGACCAAGGCTCTACGAGCACAGCGGCAGGTTCCTCGGTAAGAGGCACATACACACAAACTTTTGACTCCTCTAAGACCATGTATCTGGACTACTGCAGCTCCAACCAGTAGCCACAAAGCCAGCCTATGCACAACCTGCCCATAGCGGATGCACACGACTCATGAAGCAGCCCACGCTCCACCGATAACTTTATGCAACGACTAGCATCTCCTACATGAGCGAAGGCTCTTCACTCCATCTCCACGACAGAGAGAAATTGCAACAACCTCTGACCATACTGGCGCACCTCCATAGCAACACAACATGGGCAGCTACATGACGCCTCCACGAAACTCCTTCATGGATGACCCGCAAGCAATGGCGACCACCATCAATGGATTTTCTCATTGACGAAGTTGGTAGTCCAGGAAGTTGGCAGTCCAACTTCCTTCTTGGACTGCCTGGGCGCACTGCCTCTTTTGCTGCCCCAGGCAATCCAGGAAGGAAGTTCCTTAACGCGCTTCCTTCCTTAATGCACTGCCTCTTTTGCTGCCCCAGGCAGTCTAGGAAGGAAGTTCCTTAACGCGCTGCCTCTTTTGCTGCCCCAGGCAGTCCAGGAAGGAAGTTCCAGCCAACTTCCTTCCTGGACTGCCAACTTCCTTCTTGGACTGCCTGGGGTAGCAAAAGAGGCAGCTCGTTAACGCGCTGCCTCTTTTGTTGCCCCAGGCAGTCCAGGAAGGAAGTTGGACTGCCTTCCTGAGCAAGGTGGCAGTCATTACCATCTCTTTACCTTCTTGGACGTTGGACTTCCTTCCTGAGCAAGGTGGAAGGAAGTTGGACTTCCTTCCTGGATTCCCGCCATGCTCTACTAAACATCCATTCACTCCATTCATGGTTTGGCCCTGCGACAATCCAAAATCAACAAGGTATGTACGTTTTTCTCACAAAAACAGCAAGCAGCAAATCCGAATTACGAACATAAGGGAACGCATTATCACATGAATGCCAATCAACATAAGCATTTGCCAGTTTGCCAGTTTTCTTTAGGTTTTCTCAAGAGTCTCTCTATTTTAGCTCTGATCGGTGATCGCTTGCCTTTGTGTGTGCATGTAAATGCTATGCCTCTCTAAGATGCCAAGCGTTGCTCCATCATACTTCGCTCCATTAGACTTCGCTGCGGATTTTGATGACGCCACCGCTGCTGCTCCCATTGATTGACAAATCTTTTGCCTTTGCTCTCTCTCATTGGGTCCCAAAATCAACTTCCTCAAGGTGGCAGATAGTCGCATGACTTGCATCGTGGATCTTGCCCATCTCGATTCTCAAGGCTTGGTCGCTGGTTTTTGGAGCCACATACATCTTGGTCCTACTTGCTTCTTGAACTGGGTGCAACGCCTTTAGATTAAGCAAAAGATCTGCCATTCACGTTATGGGACAAAGAGGAACCGACCATATCTGTGTTGCATGTAGGTACAAAGCCCATAATGTGGGCAATAGTACTAGGGCAGAGCCTAGCCAGAATGAGCCCTGGGTGGGGCGTGTTATGGGTCCTACCTAGGGAGTGTGGTCTCTATTCACCTATGAAGAGAAAATCTGGTAGGTTGTAACAAACAAGAGTGTTGTCTAACCAAAATAATTGATAGCACTATCTGAGGTATGCTACAATAGTAACTTGTGTCATGGGATGTAGGGTCGTAGAAGACTACATGAGAACATTGTCAGGAGATACCACTCTAGGGCTTATGCTTTGAACCCTTCAATCTATAAGACTATGGTACTCCCTCTGCAAACAAAGTGTTTTGTAAGCATGATCCAACCATGTGGATATGAAACGAGTTTTCAAGAACTTTGTGAACCAATTCATAGTGGATGAACAAGGTATGCCAAAAATCAAGCCTATAGTAAAATGATGACAACAATGTATTGAGAATAGCCAAGAGGCTATATAAGGATGATGTATGTGCGTCGGAACTGATGCCAAAAATATTCAATAGAATGTGACTCTCTATGGGTGGCACATCTCTGTAAATGTGTGCAACTACTTTATCTCTGTAAATGTGTGCAACTACTTTGAATCTAAGGAAGATCACTCTACCAAGTGTCATGGACCTCTAATGTGATGAATTGCCAACTACCAAAGATGTGAACTAGTGTCGAAGGTATGAGTGTGTACGCCAATGATATAACCAAATGGAATAATGCCATGGGAACTAATCAGGTGATTTAAGCAATGGATCACTTGGATTAGAGGAGTAGATCTTGTCCTACTCTATAGCTAGTATATATGTTGACTATAACATGTAACAAAATCTTTTCTCTTCATTCATTTTACGTGCTGGTATTAAGATGCTGCAATGGATTAAGAAGTGATTTCAATGAAGAGGACTTAATGATTATAAACTATGGAAAAGGGGTAGAACTTTTAGAATGTGAATCTCATGTGCTCACAGCATCACACCACTACAAAATTTCCTAAGGATAAAAAATTATGGCCATTTGAAAATTGTGCCAAACCTTTCCTCAAGAAGTGGTAAAAAATGTTGTGACATTGTGTGATCATTCATGATGTGACATGATGACTTGGCATGTTGATGTGGCATTCTGAGTGTGCATAATGATATGTGATCAATGATGATTTGACATGATGACTTGGCATGTTGATTTGGCATTTTGAGTGTGTATGATGATGTGGCATGATGACATGGTAAGATAATATGGCTTGCTGATGTGGTAGGCATGATGTGTGGCCTCATTGACTATACCTATTGACATGGCACTACCACATGTTATGATGACATGGTGAGCTATTGAGTTAACAGGCTGATTGAACTGTAATGATGACTTGGCATATGTGGATAGGGGTTTCTACCATGTGTCTATTTTGCCATGTGTCTTGACATAGGGTTAGATAACCTTATGCTAACGTCATCTACCAAGTTGCAATATGCTATGTGGCCTAAGTTTGATGAAGAACAAAGTTTGTCAAGAAAATTAAAGTGTAGAGGGCAACATCTAAGACTGGACATGGAGGAAATATCGATGC
The DNA here is from genome assembly GCF_047967505.1 of Dipteris shenzhenensis. Lineage (NCBI taxonomy): Eukaryota > Viridiplantae > Streptophyta > Polypodiopsida > Gleicheniales > Dipteridaceae > Dipteris > Dipteris shenzhenensis. The sequence goes on from NC_141616.1 coordinate 9,356,008, forward strand.
GGTGGCTAAGGATGATGGGTGAAGGCAATATAAGAGGAAGATGGAGATGCTATATCGAGTAGTTTCTGAGTTTGCACTTCTATTTATGTGGGCATGCCATTGGTGTTTTTTGTCTTCTCATGGCATTTATTAGCCACTAATGTCTATAATTGTCTTTATTTATTTTATCCATTTGTTATGGGCTTGTATGTGTTGCTTCTTTCTTTGCGGCTTGCTTTCTTTGCTATGTAATTGTCGTTGGGCTTGCTTGAATCATTGATGGCTATTGATGTTGTTTGTTGCATGCATTGGCACTATGTTTGTCATAGGACATAATAATGTCCTAGGACACTTTTATGTCCTATTAACTTGGCCACTTCCTAGTAGGCATTGATAAATATTTTTGGATTTTGATTATTCACCATATTAGCTTATGTTCTTTAAAACTTGGAATTATTATGGATTGGAACTTGCACATATAACTTTGAATTTTGAAGTTGAGCCATCACTAAAATTTCAAGCTATTAAAATGGCCATACTTTTGATTCGAATGAGTTTTGTCGTAGCTTTTAAGGCACACATTCTAATAATAACTATAACACATATTTTTGGATTGCTTTTAGAGTTAGATAATCTTACCTATTATGCTTTGTGGAAATTTTGTGAATGGTGATACTTGGGAAAATTTTAATATTTTGTACATTCTTTGATATGTTTAACAAGTTCCAAACTCAACCATACTTTATATATGTCTTCAATATGATATCAAAGGCGTGTGGCTCTAGTCATGAATGAGTGGTACCCAAAAAAAACTTACATGTTGAACACTTATGGATACTTCAAAAAAACCAAACTGTTGTGCAACCTATTTTGAATCTTGCTTGGGTGAAAATCTATGTTATTATACATTTGTGGGCACTTTGTAATCATGTGTGATGCCTTTTGTGTTCCTTTTTTTTTTTTTTGGAATAGTCTTATGAGTCTATCTTAAGCTCAGGAGAGGGATTCCTTTAGAAACAAATCTAGATCAAGCTGTGAATTTTTTGCCAAAACATCTGAAGGACAAATTTATGTCATGTAGTGCTACAAGTAGTGTTAATGGGTCATTTATAACGATCATCAATTTTGGACCAAAATAAAATAAACTATCATCACATTAGTACCTTGGAGAGATCACCGGTAATAGCCATTATACCAATAGTAATAGCAATGATATCAATAGTAATAGCCATGATAACAGTGGTAATAGCAATGATGTTGACGGCAATAACTATGATATCAGTTGGCCATTGAGATATTGTTGGCAAAGATAGTCTATCCTTGTATTATGATAATACCACCATAATACCAGTGGGCCATTGAGGTATAATTGTCGATGATAGTCTATGCCAGTGTTATGATAATACCCATGGTATATTGGCATTTATCGAAGGTAATTTTTTTTAGCTTTCTTGCCTATTTTCAATATTTGAGAGTTACAGACACTTTCATTCAACAAAATTGTCATCCATAGCTCCTACACCTAGCATTTTGGGGTAAGGTGACCACAATTGAGTCGTAGGTGAAAGAGGGTGAGGGAGAGAGTGTTCAATATGGTTGTGAAAGTAGTTGACTGCTCTAATATCTAGCGTATCAAGGTAAGCATTAGGGGAGATTTGGTATCACAAAAGAAACCCTAAGGGGGACGTAAAAGAAAAGTATGCATCCTACTCAAACTCTTCAAGCTAATACATACACAACACATAAGATATAAGCTTCAAATTTGAAATTTTAGAGAAAAAATAAAACTCTACACACACACACTTTTTTTTTTTAGTGAGAACACGCACACACACACACACACCCCTTGATGAGATGATTCTAAAAATATAAAGTCTGATAAATTTGGGAGATTCTAGTAATAGGTTCTGGCCTCTTTAAGTTTCCCTCTAAATGCCCATGAACTTTTTGTTAACTTTTGGGACCTCCTTAGGAGTCCCTTTGAGAACCCAAATCTCCCCTAATGGGTTTACCACAATTACAAGCAGATGAAGGCAATAGAGATTAGGGAGGAGAGAGGTAATGACATCTCAAAGATGCTATATTTTCCCTTTTCTTAAAATTTGAACCTCGGTGCAACTCATATATGCACCACACTCTATATCGATGTGAGATGCAAGTTGTGGTTGATGATCCAAAAGTAACCCACCATGTGTCTTCCATGCTCCTGGCATTGCCTTAATACGTGTTTTGGGATCTCTGATGTAGCTTTCTGTAAGAGGGTTTTGCTCAAATTTTCTGCAATATACTCTCAGATATTTTGGCCTGCTCTATTATTGCCCATGTCCTGAATTTGGTGCTTGTGCTCACTATAGAGCATCCAGGGCAGCAGATTGTTGCATGTTTTGGGATCCGTGATGAAGCTTTCTGAGGCCCAGATTTTGTGCAATATACTCCGAGACATTTTGGCCTGTTCTACTGTTGTCTATCTGTGAGTGCTCTCTTGTTGACACAGAAAGTTTGAAGTTTGAAATTTCTTATTATCTTCCATCTTATCCATGCAATTTCCAATGCGTGGAGAAACTAGCCAAGGGTCTAGGTTTTTCTAACAGCAATACCATAGCAAGGCTAAAATATAATAGCATATGAATTTTTGCATATCAATAAGTTTGTTCCCATTAAGAAATAGTTCAGATGGAGAAACCAATATCATAAGTTTGTAAAGCATCCCATTTTTTAATCGAAGTAAAAAATAATCATGTTATGATCTACAATTGAGCCCACAAATTTGGGCATTGTTACTGCATTGTACTAAGAACTGACGTACCCAAAGTCACGCAAGATCAACATGCCATTTCGTGAGCAATATTTCCAAGCCTGTTTTTGTCCACCTTTTGGAAAGCCCCATGTTTTTTAAAGCTACATACTATTCTTTTACTATGTAATATGTAGCAGCAGGTTTCAATAAGTTGCATTTCTCTTGCTCCTGAAGATAGAATGGTGGTTATGATTAAAGATCCAAATTTATTTGCTGACAACAAATAAATTTGCTGTTAAATTCTTTCCCATTCATATCCATTGGTATCATTTGGAAAGAGCTATATTACGGTGCCAGGCTTCCCATAATCTGAGCAGGTTATGACGACTCCTCTAATTGCTGCACCTAGTAACCTTCAGAAAGGCCCAGCCTTCATCATCCTTTGTTTTTTCAGTCAATGTTTTCCCTTCTTTGCCATATCCTCCCACAGCTTTTGAGCTGCATGCATTTTTCCCTGTCTACAAAGGCCATCGACTGCAGTATTGAATGTAACCATGTCAGGAGCAAATCCGTTTTTAATAGTCTCTTCTACAAGCTTGCTTGCCTCATCCACCTTGTTTTCCTTGCAAAGCTGGTCCATCAAGTTGCTGTACGTGACAGGATTGGGAACAAACCCCTTTTTTAACATTTCCTTTGAAACTTCATATGCATCTTCTATACTATGTGCTCTGCAGAGACCATCAATTACTGTACAGAAGGTTACAGAATCAGGAGCACAGCCACTCTCAACCATTTCCACCAATGTTGCATAGGCTGCATCCATGTTATTTGCTTTGCAAAGACCATTAATCATGGTTGTGTAAGTAATAACATTAGGACTACAGCCTTTCTCATGCAAGAGCCTGCGAGCTTGCTCAAGCTTGTTGCTCTTACAAAGACCATAGATCAGGGTACTATATGTTACAACATCAGGATTACAACCTAGACGTCTCATTTCATCAAGAATTTTCAAGATCTGGCTTACTTTTCCGACCTTACACAAATCATCCATCAACATGCTGTACATGACAACATTTGGAGCACGACCATACTCAATAGTTTTAAACAAAAGTTTCAGACCAGGTTCCTCCTCATTAGCCTTGCATAAACTGTTGAGCAGAATGTTGAACGTAGACGTGCTAGGGACACAATGCTGTATCAACATTTCATGCACAACTGTAAAAGCTGCATCCATCCACCCTATCTTGCAAATGCCATCCAGAAGGGTGTTGTAAGTGACAGTATCAGGCACACAGCCTCTATCCATCATTTCTTCATATAGCTGATGGGCTTCATGAATTCGATTGGCTTTGCAAAAGCTTGCAATAACAGTACTGTAAGTGACCACGTTGGGAATGCATCCCTGATCAACCATGTCTTTCAAAAGCTTGCAAGCAGCCTCCAATCTACCATTCCTACCAAGACCATTGATCAATATGCTATATGTGTAAACATTAGGGATACAACCAGCTTCTGTCATCTTTCTCAAAAGCATATATGCCTCATTTACTTTACCAGCCTTGCAAAGACCAGCAATCATTGCACTATATGTCACCACGTTAGGTGTACAACCCTTCCACATCATTTCTTTTAAAAGTGCATAGGCTTCTTCAATAATACCAACCTTGCAAAGGCCATCAATAACTCTTGTATAGGTAATAACATCAGGCCTGAATCCATCCTTCTCCATATCCAACAAAAGGTTATGAGCCTCCCTCACTAGTCCAGATTTCCCATGACTGTGTATTAAAATGTCGTAAGTGGCTTTGTTCAAAGGACAACCCTCATGCACCATCTGTGCATGAATTTTACGAGCCAAAGTAAGCTGGTTTACTTTCACAAGAGAATCAAGTACAGCATTATAAGAATATACTGTGGGCATACAACCAAAGTTCCTCATTTCATTTAAAGTTCTAACAGAATATTCCACTAGTCCAGCCCGACAATAGCTCTTGATTAAGTCATTTAATATTTCAACAGGTACCGTGCAACCATCCCTTCTGATTCGATCCAGAATTTCCCCATGTTTCTTGAACTCGCTTGAATGCCTTATAACTTCGACCATAGTGTCACTTACAACAGAATTGTACCAAAAACCTTTCTGCTGAGAAGCCCATATACAAAACTTGAAAGCCAATTGGACATCTTTTTGAACCTTAAGAACCTCAACTACTATGTGCGGTGAGATTCTTAGTGCTGACACAGAGAGAATCCTTCCCATAGCTTGTTCCCACCCATGACTTCCTAGAAGTCCACATAGTTTCCTCACTGTACTGGATTCTTGTGAGACATCACCCCCTCTCACAGCAGCTTTTCTCAAGTCATCAGAGTGTTGATGTTCCAAAGTGTCCACACACTTGTCTCCACTGTACAGACCAGACGTTTCGCTGCCATTAGAGATCCTCTCCGCATTTACTGCTGCATCAGAAGCATTTCTGACCAAGAGTTTATAGACGGAGCAATTCCTCGTCACTAGTACAAATGGAGATGACATGGAGAAGGATCCCAGCCATCTAAACTTCAAACACAATTTTGCCATGTTCAATTTTCAAAGCAATCCATGACACATGAGCATAAACCCATGCTTCGAAAAGACAGAGGCACAAGACCTGTCAAGAGCGAAAACCATGGAACATTAGAGCCTCACAATATTTGTGTAAAGTTGGCAGAAAAATAGAACCTTCATGCCATATATTCAACATTGAAAGCAGTCAAAGGAGCTTCAACTCATCATGGTCGATGCAGGAATCATTTGATGATAAGTAACAGATGCCAAGTTATACGAGAGAGATGCCACCAGACAGTAAACTGCTTGAATGAGAAGGGCAACATGATAACGACAACACTCTTCTTTGCAATTACAAACAGTCTCAAGCTTCTACATCCTCCATGTAGCAGACCTCCAAAGGCAGAAGGCTGTGCCCTTGCTTCCTGCGCCTGGGAATGCACTCCTGAAGGGTTGTACTGCAGCCTGCAGTGCTCTGATACCAATGTAATCCTCCCCAAAATCTTGTGGCAAATTACTGCAAAAACTCTCTCCTTTGCTCTCTCTCTCTCTCTCCCTCTCTCTACAAACACACTAGGGCCCTAGACAATGGTCACCACAATGTAAATATCCTAAGTCAAAGTACAGTTGACCATTTATATGATCATAATTAAAGAGTTTTCATTTGTGTTAATTATGGTCAAAGAGTTCTTTTAATGGTCAAAGAATTGACTAGGGTCAAAGATACTTGACTCTAGTCAAGTAAGCCCGATTTCGGTCGGGGAGACTTGGTTTATTACCAAGAGGGTTAACTGCGGTTAACCAGAGAACCACAGAGCTGACTATGGTCAGAGAGTGTTAACTTCGGTCAACGAGACTTGGCATGCGCCAAGAGGGTTAACTACAATAACCAAGTTGTGCCAACTTCGGTTGGAGAGATGTGCCAACTTTGGTTGGAGAGACTTGGCCATAATTAAGGCACCACGACCATTGGTTAAAGCCCCTTAATTACGACCAAGAGGGTTGACTTCAGTCGACCAAGAATTGTGTTCTATGTTTTGTTCACATGTTTGTTCAGTGGGGATGCCCACCTGTGACTAGGATTAGTCCACAGTTTATTATTTGCATGCAAAGCGCTAACAATCAATGGATGCCATGGTGGTTCACTTTAATTAATTGTTGCAGGTACTATGAGGGGCTAAAGACCCAAGTAATTTGGAGCGTAGCAAGTATTTCGGAGGCCACCCGCGTGACCAAGTGCTACGAAGACCCCAGAAATTGCCCTTAGAGGTGTAATAGGATTTAGTCTAGTTTTTTTACAAGTGGCATGTTGCCATTTTGGAATGAGCTTGAAGCTCTTGTAAAATGGATTCACGTTTGAACTCTACACTGAACTATGTACTCAAATTCTCTCTTCATGAATAAAAACCTTCGGGGGGTCCAGCCTGACGATTTGTCCTTGGGCCTAGTGTGCTTGTAGAGAGAGAGAAAGACGGAGAGAGAGAGAGAGAGCAAAGGATTACATAGTTTCTGCAGTAATTTGCTACAAAATTTTCAAGGGAAGATTGCAACAGTCATCAGGCTGGACCCCCCCCCTTCGGGGGGGTCCAGCCCAACGATTGTCCTGGGCCGTAGTGTGTTTGTAGAGAGAGAGAGAGAGAGAGAGAGAGAGAGAGAGAGAGAGCAAAGGAGAGAGTTTTTGCAGTAATTTGCCACGAGATTTTGGGGAGGATTACATTGGTATCAGAGCACTGCAGGCTGCAGTACAACCCTTCAGGAGTGCATTCCCAGGCGCAGGAAGCAAGGGCACAGCCTTCTGCCTTTGGAGGTCTGCTACATGGAGGATGTAGAAGCTACTGCAGGCTGCAGTACACTCTGCAGTGCACTCTGCAGAGTGTACTGCAGCCAGCAGTGCACTCTGCAAGGGTTTTATACCCGGCTGGCATGCCGTTAAAATTGCCGATTGGTCCTGCCCCTCAACCGACTAGGGTTAGAGATTGGCCGACCTGCTGCCAACTGGCCCTTATGGGCTGGTCTGCTGGCTGACCAGGATCTGCCAACCAGTCTTCCATGGAGCATATAAAAGCCCCCATATGCTGTGCCATATGCTGGGTCTGTGTCGAGCTCCATACCTCATGGGCCTTTTGCAACAGCCTGCATGCCCACTACAAGGATCATGTCTAGCCCCATATGTGGGCAGCACCATGACAGTCCCAATGTGGACTGATCTGCCCTGAGGGGTGGGTCATACTTAATACCGAGAAGGACAATCATATGTTTTCCATGTGGCAGCCTGTGTGCTGTCCACATGGCAGCCTCTTCATCCCTCTTCCTTCCCCTATTTCTCCACAAGAGTCACTCCCCTCATTTGAGGGCTTACAAGCAGGGAGTTGACCCATCTATTCTGACACCCCCTCTTAACAAGACGTGAGCCATAGCCCGCTCCTTAAGAAAGCACACTATCTGCTCCCTAGGAACACGTCGAAGGTGTCATCTATATCTGATCCAAACCCATAGATAAAACTCCAGCGTCCACTAACTAATGGCGTGGTCCATGTCATCTGGAAACCACTCCGCATCATCCACTCTCCATCTGCGCCATACTTGGTAACTCATCTATATATGTCGCCCTCCAAGTGGTAGTGGGCATCTGACAAATCTTTCCAAGTTGACCCTTGTGTAGAGAGATCCTAATTGCTGGCCCATGTAGATCACCTCCACCAAAGTTCCATCTAGAAACTCTAAATGTCTCTGGATCAATGCTCCCCATGAGCAATCCTCTAGTTCGGATCTTGAAACTTCCAAGGTACCTTCCATACTCTCCACTTGTGACCCTCCCGTTTCCGACACAGTCTTTGATAGAGTTTGCTCTATATATCTCCAATGTCATGCTACATGAACTCTTTGGCCAGGCTTCTTTGTTTGTGAGGTAGATTTCTATTTCCAAAGTACCGAACGAAGTGTGCATTCAATGGAAGCATGTGCTACAACTCTATGGCCTTCAAGGAGTCCATGTATCCAATTCTCTCAATCATCATGCGAGAGACATCACATGCCTCTAGTCTGAAGCTGTTCCCTCTAGCTATCTGGCAGGTCTTGGACATTCTTTCTTCATGTTCAAACTCTAGGCTAACCTTGAGTGAGAATACATAACCTTGAATGAATATCCTCATGTTGTTGTCTGCTATTGCAACAAGTCCGGCACACCTCTTGAGTGCCATCCTTCTGTGATTTTCAAGCCATGCAACAATTTTGGTCATTCTACTTTTCAAGTATCCACTCAATGTGTACAATTGTATCTTCTTCGCCCTCAATGTTGATGGCCTCATCTCAGTCTCTGAATCTGAGCTACAGATGCTATCCTGCACACAGAAATTTGAATCCATGCACCAACACTCAATGTCTACCATCCTAGCAATCACCTGATTGTGTGGAAAGAGTCTCGGGGATGTTTGGGACAACCACAAAAAATAGGTCCTCTTTCATCGAATCAACTATTGGATCTTCCTTCCTCCCTATGTTGATCAACCTTCTTCAATTTGCAATCTTTTGCTATGTGTTTAGGTTTGTCACAATAAAAGTGTGCGCATGCGTGTACGTGCGTGTGTGTACACACGCGCACACACGCACATTTATACACAGCCTATCACCACTGCCACAGGACTGCTCCTAACTAACAGTAAACACTACTACGTTTAGTAGAATTTGCAGGAGAGTTAAGTAGTGCAGAACCTTATGTTTAGGAAAAGGGTAGGAGAGGAAGATCATGGGCTGGATCTTCAATAGGGACTTGTGAGGAGCTGCACAAGGACAGGAGGAAGTCAATCCTTTTTAGAATTCAGCTGAGTATTGAACTCTTGCTGTATATTCTATTTCAGTAATGAAGTACAAGTCATGAATGAATTGCCAAGTACAACTAGAGCCCTTATATAGGTATGGCCCAGGGCAGTACAAAGCAGTATTGCTTATGGGATTACCTCCTACGATGCCACATGGCAACTTATGGTATCCCCTAAAAAAAGAAGAAAACACTTACAAGCCAATAAAGGCCTTTCTACTAACTTTTAGCCTAAGTAAAAAGTAACCCTCTCTTACAATCCTTCCTCCTCAAATAGAAATTTGTCCTCAAATTTGAAAAGGCTGTAACCTGGACATACAATGCTCCTTGTAAACCTGAACAGCTCAATTCTGGTCATATCAACTGAACAATGAAGTTTCTCAGTCAATACCTCCCTGTAGGCATGCTGATCTGTAAATGGATCATATAATATTCCCAAGAAATCAGGCAATTGTGTGGAAGAGCTATGCTGTCCAATATAACAGATCTGATCATATAATCCAGTGAGAGACATGCTGATCTGAGAAAGGATAGTGAATGCTGGCTGCAGCATGTCCATATATGCTATATAGCAAGGGAAAATCAAATCTGCTCATAAAGACTCAATTTTGGCCATAGAATTCAGCTAAGCAATTGAGGGTACTGCTCCACAATTGTAGATGGCTGCCAAGAAGACTCCTCATCAGGTAGACCTCTCCATTTGATAAGATATTCCATGTAGGACTTGTTCCTCAACACATGATCTCTAAATCCAAGGATCTTCTCAGGTATATACTCAATTTGGCCCTCTTCATCCATAGGAGGTAGCTCTTCCATAACTTGCTCCTTAGGCCCCAAATACTTCTTGAGCAGTGATACATGGAACTTTCCTCAAAACCTTGTAAGGTCCATAATACCTATGAGCAAGTTCAACATTAATATTACCTTTCAAAGAAGCATGCCTAGACTTATGTAATCTGAGAAATGTAATCTGAGAAATACATAATTCCCTTCTTCAAAATGAAGATCTCTCCTACGCTCATTAGCATAATCCTTCATCCTTGCTTGGGCCCTTACCATATTATCTTTACATTGCTGTAATAGAGCAGTCATGTTAGCCAAATCATCCTGGCTTTACAGCCAAACATGGCTTCAAAAGGGCTCATACCAATTGAAGTGTGCTTGGAGGTATTATAACAAAATTCAGCTAGATGCAACCATTGATCCCACGATGCTTGGGTCTCAAAGCAAAAATGCCTTAGATACTCTTCCAACCAGCGGTTAACCCTCTCTGTTTGCCCATCAGTTTGGGGGTGATCTGCTGTACTTGGGGTAAGAAGTGTTCCCATAGAACTGAAAAGCTCTTGCCAAAAATGCCCCATGAACTTAGCATCACGATCACTCACCATCTCCTAAGGAAGTCCATGTAATTTAAACACATTCTCCATGAATTGCTTAGCCACCTTGGAAGCTGTAAATTGGGTCTTAGTAGGAATGAAGTGGGCAGCTTTAGTAAGTCTATCAACAACCACAAAGATACTCTTCCAACCCTTAGAGGTCACTGGTAGACCTGTAATAAAGTCCATGCTGATATGTGTCCATTTACCTTGAGGTATAGGTAGAGGTTGTAGTAGAGCAGCTGGCCTCGAATTCAACTCCCTGTTTTGTAGACAGGGCTTACAGCTTTGAACATAAGCAAGAACGTCCTTCCAAAGCCCCTTCCAATAAAAACTATGTTTTACCTTATCATACGTCTTGTTGAGGCCTATATGCCCAGCCATAGGAGATGAGTGAAATTCTTGCAAGATTAGCAGCTTACAGGAGGAATTTTCAGTAAGAAATATTCTATCATTATACCACAAGAGCCCATTGTGCAACTTGAAATTGGGATATTGCTCACAGTCAGGATCTTGCAAGTCTTGCAACATAGCAGCTGCTTGAGGATCATTGAGATACTCTTCTTGAATGTCATGGATCCAATCTTTATAAACCTCAGTAATAGATGATAAAGTACAAGCCCATATCCTGAAAAGAGAATCTGCCACAATATTTTCTTTGCCCATCTTGTAATCTATGTCAAAGTCAAAGTTTTGCACAATGGATAGCCATCTCCTTTGCTTAGGTGATAGAGAAGACTGAGATAGAAAATATCTGAGAATCTTATGATCAGTCTTGACCTTATAAACCTTCTATAAAATTATGCTAGACCAAGGAACCCTCTTAGCTGGGTGATATTCTGAGGTATAGGCCAATCCTTTACACACTTTACCTTGCTGGGATCCACCTTAATGCCACTACTGCTAACAATATGGCCCAAATATTCCACTTCTTCAGCCATGAAAGTGCATTTACTTGATTTGGCATACAACTGGTGTGTCCTCGATACTTCCAATACTTGCTGTTGCATGCTCCAACACAATTGCATGATCCACATCTCTCACGGGAGGGAGATGGTTGGGAAGATCAGCAAATACATCAAAGTATTGCTGTAATAGGGACTGCATGTCTTTATCCTCCACCAACAACCCATTACCCTCTTGAGACTTGGTCAACTAAATAGCATAGACTCCACAAACACTTTGGAGGTCTCTGGCCATTCTTCTTGCAGAAATTTAGGACAATTTTGGAGATTGGTGACCCATCAAAGTGATGTGCTTACCTTCATGCATAAACTTCATATACAGGTCCATAGCGAATTCTCCCAAGGTTCTCAACCATTCACAACCAAGGACAATGTCAATAGGTCCCATTTCCAAGACAAATAGATCTCCATGAAAAGTATAGTCTTGAGAAAGTTGCACTTGAGCAGCCTGACAATATTGCTTACTGTGGGAATGCTGACCATTAGCCACCTCAACTTTGATCCCATGATCCAAAGTGGATGGGCATAACCTCACTGTTTGAAGTGTCTTTGCATTAATGAAGTTATGAGTACTCCCACTGTCAACTAAAATGTGGACTGATCTGTTGTTGATTGTTCCTTTTAACCTAAGGGTTTGAGAGTCCTTGCAGCCCATAAAAACATCAGGAGATATGCTTTACACAACTGATTGTGTATCCCAATACACTTCATCATCATCAACAGCATCATTTCCATCAAAATTTCTGACCTCATCCTCATAATCTTCAACAACTTCAATGTTCCATTGTCTAGATCTATTTGAGCACCTTGGTAAACTATCATCCATAAGCATGGTATCAAACATGGATAACCCACTTGGATCAAAGGGAAAGGTGGTCCCCTTTTTGGAACTATGATCCTCATCATCATCAAGGCCTTCATTCACACAGTCCTGATATTCATGAAATTCAGATTCTGCTGCAGATGTATTACGAGATAAATCCTCATCAATCTCTAGAATCAAGCTCAACTTTGCTCCTGTTTTTGCTTTGCACACATTCCTATGTTCAGGGGTCCACTTCTCACCACAAAGGTAGCACAAATTCTTCTTCTTCCTGTCATCAATAATTGCTTGAGATAACTGCTTAACCAACTTGTTTCTTTTATCACTCAGATCATCCTTTGGAGTGGGTTTAAAGGATGACTTTACATCTGTAGCCTTGTAAGCCTTAGGTTGTCCCATGCCACTGCCATACACTGTGGGGAATCTAGAAATAGAAGAAGTTGTAGCAGGTGCAGGAAGTTTGCTTTCATCGGTCATACCTCATTATTCATCGCACATGCCAAGGCACGAGTCCACTGAAGGTGTTTGGTTGCACAAACGAGACATAAAGTTCCCCTAAAGGTTTTTGTTACATAAACAAGACACGAAAAGTCCCAAGAATGTGGATCTCCTACATAGATAAAGCAACCGATCTGCACAGAAGGCATCCCAAAAAAGGCTGACCCAGTTAATCAACCAACTAGGTTCAACCAATGTGATAAGTCAACTGATCAGGTTTTACCGGGTCAGTCGGGGGTGCATAGTGGTGAGCCCTCCCCAGCCTGCTCCCCTATTTAATGGGGTACATGACCAGGTGGAAGGTCATACAGTACTGATCTAGACGTGTCCCAATAATTCCAAGATATGGAATAAGCACTACATGCAGCAGCTTGACCTATCTAACGTCATCGATGATGATGCACCATTACCATGAAAAGGCAACACCACCACAAAATGGTGATACCAGTTACCAAGGTAAGGTAACTAATCGTCCCCTTATATGATAATATCTGCATGCATGTATTGTCGTATCTTTTGCCATCAGTGCAAGTACAGACACTTAGGCCTTCAGTTTTGCAGCCAGCTGTGTAGACATGAAGCAGCACTTGGCTGCACTGTGACTAGCGAGCAACAGTTTTGTACCTTGAGCTCACTTACTGGAGGATTACTGTAATGGATAGGAGAGAGTAATGAGGTCCTCCACCACCTTGGGCTTGCTGATCTATTCAACCTATAGTACCTTTGTGGCGTCACAGACCCAATGTCTCTCAGGGAATACCCTGTAACTGCTCCCTACCTAGCCTCAGCGTTATCTGGCAATTGCAAACCCTTTTTGTATCGATAAATCATCCATAGAATTACTCACATAGGTAGAGAAAGGTGGGCAGTCCCGCTATGCTGCTTTAGCTATCCTTGACCCAGCCAAATCTCTCCCATGCAGACAGTTTCCACTATGTTGCTCTTGTGATCAAGGCTAGATTTTCATGCTTTCTTGGATCTGTAAATTGCTAAACTTATAGAAAAGCAAGCATTGGTGACGTAGGCAAAGCCTGGTTATCTTTACGATGTAAGCCAAAGAAATTAGTTACTCAGCGACCGGTACAAAAGGTACCACTTATGATAGTGGGCAACTTTAGGTTTGTCAAATTCCTGATGTGCTAGGGATCCATGCACACGATTCAATCTAGCTTGTCGCAAGTACGGGCATTGCTGTACGAATTAATAATGACAGCACAGCAGGCCCCGCAGCTGCAACCCCAAAGGACGCTAGATTAACACTGCTATTCCCACTTTGCGAAACCCACTTTATAAATCCCTGATTTTGCCTTTTCAAGAAAGAATGAATGACGAACAAAGAAAACGTTTACTCCGACGGATAGTTCTACCGATTGGGGTCCATTGGGTCCGGTAATTGCAATGAAGTTGCGAGGAAGGTAGTGGTACCTTATAACACAATGCCAAACTCCCATGTTTCTCTCTGTCATATCTGCCTGTTCATTGGAAAATTGCCAGAAAACTTGACCTCCAATTGCCAACATCAGCTAATAATTCTCAGTTCAAACGAGGCGAGATTACTTTTCAACTGGAGGACTGGAACTTGGGTGAGCAGTTAGGGTGCTATCAAAAAAAGCTGGCAATTTATGTAGGTTCTCCACTGATGCGGAGAATAGACTTACCAGTATGCCTGTACAATCGTGGCATTCTTGCCAAGTCATGGAGAAATAGGCAATCCGAATCAGCGCGAGACCCGAGAGCCGGTTGAACCGGTTTCCAACCGGTGGCACCGATTCCCTACCCCGTCGTCACCCGACAAAGAATGCCATTTGCCGAGAGCCGGTTCAGCAGGTTCAGCCAGAGCCTCATCTTGGTTGTTTCTAGCCGACAGTTTCCAATGGGAGCACAGTTTGGGGACAGTGCCCTGAAAGCCAAAAATACATGAAACTTGGCGCATGAGAGGCGAAGGACACACACTTGTCATCGATCGGACATCCAAGCGTGTTCATTCCGCGTGTGTTTTCAAGTATATGATCGACTAGATTTGCAGCAGGCAGTCTTTCCATCATGGAGCATGTAACTAGTAACTCGAAATTGAAGCTGAATCCTACTATTTTCTCAATTGTAAGGAAAAAATAAATGAGTAAAATAGTGGACATGAGACGCGACACAGGGTCCATTAGGACTTGATCCTCCCTGCAAATGTTAGGGGTGGTGATTTATTATTGATTTTGTGATGTCCATATTTTGGAAGCTGAAGTCCAACGAATAAATGAAGAAGGCGATACAATAACTGATCCTCATTGCAGTTTTTACAATATTGTCACATGGACTACAACCAAAGGTGTAGTCATCCTTCAATTTTGCATCCATCTTGGATTTCCTTGCTCCCTCGCATCGATAACATGCATTAAACAAGAGGAATGTTGTAAGAATTCGGATTGAAAAAAAAGAAAATTTGAATGGACGAGTAATTGAAAATATTTATATTATAATATATGATATATAATTACTATAACCACTCATAGTATGGGCGGGGAGGCAGCACGCTTCCTTCCCCAAAGAGTTATAAACCGAGGGAATGGGTGAATATAAATATTGAGAATATTAGCACCGAGGATAAGTCTCACGAATGAATAAGAAACTAGCATATTACCTGAATGTCAATAGTTGTAATCATAGTCGACCGCCGAGAGACAATATCCTGAAAACTTGCCAATGTGACCCTGAGAGGATCTGCGTGTGTCCTTGAGCCAGATGATTCCAACATTCTCAGATCGTCCGCTAGACTCTGGACAGCACAAAAAGACAACTATCATTAGAGGAAGTCTGAAGTAGAGCATGTAGCACTCTCACTCTCCACTTAGCCAGCGTTACGTGCCTCTCCAACCTCTGGAAAATGGGAGTTTGATCACTGTAGTAAGTCGAGCTTTTAGGCTTGTGAGAGTAGAGCATAAGGTCATCCCAAGGCTCTCCAAAGCTTCACATGCCAAGGCTATGCCACACTGGGCTTCATCTCTTCAAGGCGCTTGCTATGCTTATGTGCTAGCACCTACTTAAAGACAAAACCATCTTGGTTGCTTGCAGATGCTTAACACGAAATCCTAGAGGCTAGCTGGCTTCCAACAACCTCACCATAGTGTCTCCACTGTAGCTTACGTGATGCGTGGAGTGAGACAGATACATAGATTGATCAACATCATTCCCATAGAGCTCTAATCATTCAATCATCTCGCAACCTCAAATCTATAAACAAAAAATACCGAACGCACATCGACTGGGAGAGAATCTTACCTCAGAATCTTGATTGAAGACACTGCAAGCAACCAGATCTCTCCATTCTTGCTTGAAGACACAGACAATGCTGACAATCATGTGCTTGTTACGAATTATATAGATTTATGACAAAAGCACTTCTATGCTTTTCTCCCATCCTTTTAATAAAAAGCTTAACTATGCTTTTGCACCTTGCTTTTCACACTGTTAGATTTGCTTGAAATCAATGCCCACGATTGTGACAAGTGGTTCAAGGAGAGCTCAAAAAACTCAAACTTTCCCCTAGGCTGCCTGCCATAAAAACTGCATTAAATGGTTCGCAATAAGCATTGTTTTTAGGCCGTTGGATCAAGTTCGATGATGCATTGTCTTTAATGTTTCCTAACCATTAGATCTGTAAGTGATCTAATGCTAAAGATTCGAGCTGTCGGTGGAGTTGGCAGACTATGTCGACCATCAAGCTTTAAATAGCCAGTGGATGGAGAAATTTTTGCAAACCAAAGAGTGAGACTCGGCTTCTCATTTTATGGTTATGGAAGGATTAAAATCCAATGGTATCGATCGCACTTCCATTGGCCCCTACCGTTGACAGATGTACAAACTGAAGGAATAGTCTTAGATTGTAGTCTATCTAGTAGAGTAGAGTATCAATATTCGCTTGTTAGCGTGGGTGGCATGCTGCCATGTGTCACATGCAGATGCAATTTTTTAGGGAGCTTTGTGACGGCGGTGACGTGTGTAGAGAGAGTGTCTTGAGTTCTAGATTACAGATTGGCAGGTTAAAAATGCTCCTTGACATAAACATCTTTGTATTTCAAAAGTTAAAAATCAATTTATGGCAAAAGAAATCAAACTTTCTATCTCCTCTGGTAATAGGATCGTGAGAAGTCTAATAGGATAGTGAGAAGTCTATTCATGAAGCCAAAAATTGCCCATGTGCCTCCTTTAATAAGTCATTACAACCCTTTCAGAGACCAGACTGTCATGCAAATCCCCATCTTGGCATGAAGCCATTCTTGATCAGCTTAAGGAGCCCAAGAATAGCATTCTCTCTGTAATCCACCCCCACCCCCTTTAAATGCCGTATCATTCCATAGACTCCAAATAGATAGCAGCACCGCTACCTTGATATGCTGCCTAGCACGCAACCAAAGTCCATGTGTATTCCACCGCCACCCCCTTTAAATGCCATATTACCTTAAGGAGCCCAAGAATAGCATTCTCTCTGTAATCCACCCCCACACCTTTAAATGCCATATCTTTCCGTAGATTCCAAATAGACAGCAGCACTGCTACCTTGATATGCTGCCCAGCATGCAGCCAAAGTCCATGTGTATTCCCCAATAGTACAAGTTTCAAATTAGCCCTAATGGAAAACTACTCATCAACCCAATCGCCCCTACAAACAGCACACCATACCCTTTGTGTCAGTGCACATGCCCACAATAGGTGCATAGGATCCTCAAGGCATCTTCCGCACAAGGAATAGTCGAGCTGAGCCTTGACCATTTCGCCATTCTCCCTCTTAGTAGCAGCCATTTATGCATCGCTTTACATATAAAGAAACTTGCCTTTCCCACCTCGCACCCCTTCCATAGGCTCACAATTCTCTACTTCCACCATATGGAAGACCTCCTTTTTTGTTCAATTTATTAAATAGGTTGCCCCTCCATCAGGCTTCTATATATAGCCCTTACAGTAATCTTCCTCAACCCTATAGAGCCTGACATTCATTGATTAATCTTCCACCTATTCGAGGTAATACAATTAGTCGGCCACTCTTCAGGCACATTCACCAACACATTGTTAACCAAATGCATCTCTATTTCTAACAATCCAAACTAATTTCACCCTCACAATCCCAACCTTCCTCTCCACTTCATTAGACTAGTACAAGCCTTCTAGGCATCCACCATCCCACCAATGAGATCAAAACCACAAATTAAATGGGAAATCACGAACACAGGCGGTCATACTTCCTACTCCTTACCCTTTCCTTTTTTCCACAAACTATTTAAGACACTTTACCCAGGGAGCACCACACTCAGAATCCATTTACAAAGTAGAGTAATATTCATGTTATCAATGTTAGAATTCCCAAACCCCCATTCGTCCACGGGATGTAATGCCATTCTTCCCTCTCTCTGTCCTCAGCCCAAATGAAGCCTCTTTGCATCTTTCTATTAAACCTCCAGATAGTAGCCAAATACATTGTGGCCGCCAATAGCACATGCTTCACCATTAGGACTCTAGCGTTCCAGCCATATTAAACCCATACCATTTCCTTGCCTTCTATGATAACTTCTCCTTGAACAAATAAAACCACTATCATAACATGATGCCTACACCGAGAGTTGCCCCAAGGTATCTAATCACCACACTCCTATCTACCCTCTTCACAGATAGCTCATCCAACCATCCTAGTTTGGCCCCGAAATCACTCCTAAGGCCAAAAGTTTCTCCCAACTGCACACTTAACAAGAGGCATCACATTACTTTTGTGCCACCAAGCATAGATTTTTCACACTCTCCTAAGACTCCAATGACAAAGCTACCATGTCATAATGTGGTTGTTGAAAAAAGGAAATGTGGCACCATAAGAATTACTAGTATGGAACCCGTGCACTACTGCGACATTCAATCGATAAAATGATTGTTTGATTGCCTACATGTGCGTGCATGTGTCTGTGTGTGACAATCTATCAAGGCATCCATGGAAGTGTGAGGATGTCTTGCTAAATTATGGCTTTGATAATCTCATAGAAGCCAACCAAGTTTTCAGGCAAATAGTAAGGCTATTCTTTGCGCCAACCTAGTAAATCATGTAGCTCATTGACCTGGTTCTTCAAATGATTTTGCATGTTGATAGCTACTTGTGTACCAGGCCTTCCCTATGTGGATGCTTGTTGCCATGAATGAAGCTCTGCAAGCTCATTTTTGTTAATAACATGATCTATAGTATGACTACCTCAATGTTGTTTGGGCGTAAGCCGCGATGCAAGCTAGCCATTGTAGGCTATTGTGCTAATTAATGCCACCATGGTTGAAGCTCTGTAAGCTTAGTGTTTATTTTGTTGATAGACATCGCCATGGTTGATGGTTGAATCTTTGCAAGGTTATTTTTCTTACTCTAATGTATCGTTGAACTTTACCCTCCTCCAATCATTTTTTGTGCAATTAGTTCACTGCAATTCATTGCTCTACAACTTAATTTAAGTGCTAATGTGATCTTGAATTATTGTTCTATCAAGTTTTGCAAGTTTTTTGTGATCGATTGTTGAAATGCTTTCAGTCTTCCAGCCTCTTGTTGCTTTGTTATTGCTATGATGTATTTTCACATCTAATTGAGCCTCCTCTTTACTCTTGCACCATGGTTGGACCTTTGAAATCTCTACTCAAGCCCTTCTTAGATTCATTACAATGATATGGATGTTTCCAATCATGGCTCAATTATCAAAACTCGCCAATCTTTCTTTTAGGAAAGTTCTCAACAAGAAGTTCAAGCACCAAGCCAGAGTTGTTGTATTTGAATGGTAGATCGTTAATGTAGCTAATTAATCACAAAATGTAGTCGATGTTGAATATGTGATTCACCTCAATAATAGTCATTATTCCTGAACTATAATAAGTTCATCTATCTAAAAAGTGTTTGATTCAAGCAAATTGACAGCCGAGCACATCCTCTCCAAATTGGTCTCCAAACAACATCTATTTCATGTAAAAAAGCATTATCTTGTTGAGAATGGATAGAATGATCCATAGACGGGGTCTCTTTTGGCAACAATCAAAACTTGAACAAAATGTATGAATAAAATCTATTGAGAGTTGAAGAGAACCTCCTCACAGCAAATGTTTAAGAACTTAGGAAAAAAGGTAAGTTGTTAGCTATGTTGTTGAGCTGTCGATGGGAAACCATGTAGAATCCAGTAGAATAAATAATGACTACACACATTCAGCATCCAAAATCTCAAAACAATCGATTACAATGCCTTGAGGTCTCTTTTTGACAATGGTAGCTCGACGTGGGATGCGATGTCACTTTTGCTAGTCGTCATGGCCGATGGTAATACATAATGTAATCCGCTTACTCCCTTGTGTTCCTTGGCACGAAATTTTCAAAAAGCACCAATGCTGCAAGTCTGAAATCCAACCAGCATGCCCATATACGATGTGAAGCTCAATGACTAAAAAAAGGAGGACAGATTGATCGAGCACCTTTTTAATTAGGTCCTTGATGCTCTTGGCTGTGTAATATAAGTCCTTTCTCCAATCAAAGGGAAAATCAACAGCTACTACTGTATCATGAAAACTATGGAAAGTCCTTTCTCCAATCCAAGGGAAAATCAATAGCTACTACTATATTATGAAAACTATGGAGTATCGCTAAAAAAGTAGTTCGTGTGATTCATGGAAATTGACTGTGCTTGCAAAAAGGAGTCTCTTAGGTCAAGTCAAGTTGTGAATGAATATCAAAGATGGCAGCCCAAACTGGCAGATTGACCACTGGTCGTTGCTCAGTTTTGACTCCTCTTGAGGAACGATATTGTGGTGGGTCTCAACGACGGTGACTCACGTGTCGTGGGGTCATTGAAGATATGCCGACAGAGCTTCCACTCTTGGCTACTCCTTGTAGGAGTAATGCATAGCACGAGCCGTCCGCAAGTGTCACTCAAGCGGCCTTCGGATTGTTGCAATGTGGTTTCACGCGAGGAAGAGGGAAGAGGAAGAGGGGAGGGGAGGAAGGAGGGAGAAGGGAGGAGGAGGAAGGGAAGAAGGAGAAGGGAGTGAAGGAGGATAGAGTGAGAGCCACAAAGGCACTACAATGGAAATGAGAGAACACCCAAAACACTCTTTTGGAATAGAAGAGGGAGCTTGTATTCCAACTTGTGCAAACAACAATGAAGACCAAAGTCAACCATTTGGCCTTTTATACAAGTCACTTTTGAAGGGAGGGCCAACCCTAATCCCTTTATACCACTCTCCCTTCTCATTCTTTTACCATCCTCTTGGGCCCATATAGCTCCAAGACACAATCCTGGCTCTACGGACTTGCCATTGTCCATCAAATCACATCACTTAACCAGCAGTGGCGTATTGTTAACCATTATGTTAACATTCCCCCCTTCTTGATCTCAATCCAATCCTCTGGATCTCGTGCAACGTTCATGGTTGTTGGAGTGTTGTCAATGAAGATCGTACAAAGTAGTCGTTCGTGTGTACCGGGCTGAATCTTCTACTAGTCCATTGCAGCAGAGGGATGTAGTGGCTCCTTGTTATGGAATGCTTGTTGAAAGTATGAATGAGTGATTCTTCTGGAACTAGCACCTCAAGGTTCATGTGAGCCGAATTGAGTACTTGTGATCGTTCAAAGAAGGAATAAGAAAAATAAAAAAAAGTCTAAGGAGTAAGTTATTAGGAAAAAGGTGTTAGTAGGGATTGATGTAAGATCCTAGTAGTGTTAGTGTTAGCATAGTAAGTAAAGTGCATCTCATGCTCCTCTTAGGTCCCATATTTTATTTGAGTGGGACTTGTAATGGATTCTCATCAAACTATGTCTTTGCCATGCCAAGTTTGAACATCTGGAGTTGTGAATGACCTTTTGTCTTGCCTCATTGCATTGAAGTGCCATAGAAACCCATTTTATGGATTATATTTCATCAACGGCTTTGCTTGGAAGTATTTGTGCCCAATAATGTTGTTGCACCACCTGGAGCTTTATTTGTATGAGTCATCAAATCAAGTCTGATAATACACCATACAAACCCCTAAAATGAAAACTATGGCTGAAGAGGTTTATCAAAGGGGAATTCTAGGAAAGGCTTCTAAGCTAGAATTGAAAGAAAAGAAAAATAAAGAAAAGAGGATGAGTAGAAGTTAGATAGTGTGATGTTAGTAAAGGAATGTTAAAAAAGCTTTGAGGGTCACAAGAAACTCATCCAAACCCATATTGGTGTAATCACCTTCACCCTGCAGTTGAATGCATCCGCGAGAGGTGCTTGTGTAGAACCACTTGTCATTCCATGTGTGAACTCAATTTCAAGACGATGACTTAGGCATAAGTCAATGCCCTATTCTATTTTGGCTCTGCAAATGGGATTTGTTGTTGATGCTGCTTGGTGTATCAACTTTCCATAGTGTTTGTAGCTTATCTTTCTAACCAAGGGGCCTTGCTGATGTACTTGTGATTTGCTGAGTGTACTGTCCTGAGGACCTAAAGAGGACCGACCTCCTATTTTCACCTAGGACTTCCTCATGTGAGCAAAGTACTTCCACATGTTATAACTTTTTTGTTCTTTATGGACACACCTAGACCTAGCATTTGGAATTGAGTTACTACTCACCTAAATGGCCTTAGTACCTATGAGTGCATTAGAAGATGAGTGTAGCGATATATTGACCAATTGTGACCTCATGTAAGTCTGATAATCAGTTCGAAGGAGAGTCACTAAGACATTACTGGAGATCTTTGTTGGCCAGCAGTTGCCATCCCGTTGGTAACAACGTTGCTTGAAGTTTTTTGAGATCCTTGATTGCAGCAATAGGTTCTTGTGGAGCTACTCCATTTTTAAAAGCAAGTTCTTGTGGATCTACTATTGGCATGTTTCTTGTTGTTGGTGTTGCATCATTGAGCATTGCGATTTCCCATATGTACCACTTCTAAGATACTCATCGTAATAAAGTGATATATGATCTCTGTATCAAGTGTGAGTAGGATCGCAATGTCTCAGAGATATTTTGCTTTTGTTGAGCCCAAGTTTGAGCTAGGAAAGTTGTCAAGGATGAAGAGAATTCGGTGTTCACATTGGAAGGTTCTTGTGTGGCTTCCGTTGTGTTGGGAATTACTTGTATGGCCAAATCTTTCGTAGCTTCCCTGATGATAGACGCCAAATTTCTCAGTAAGGAAGGTTCTTGTGTGGCTCCCAGTGTGGATTTAGCTTCCTTCTTGGCAAGTTCCTGTGTTATTGTCTCTTTTTTCAAGACAAGTTCTTGTGCTGTTGCCGGTTGCCTTGAAGATGATGCAATAAATTGACATGCCTTTTGATAGACTTGTGGTCGAGCAGGTTCTTGTGTTGCTGTCTCCCTTTTTGAGATAGGTTCTTGTGTAACTACTCAAGGATTTTGATATTTTGCGAGTTTTTCAATGAAGTACAACCACAAAGAACATAGCTAGTGGCTAGCTATGTTTGACATGCAATCCCAAAACAAATACTATACTTCCAATGCAATTATCAACCAAACTTCAAAATACCAATTTCAAATGGACTGCTATGAGCAAAATGTTTTCTCCCAAGAAATCCAATTATTTGCATCCATAGCAAGCTTCCATGACACAAAAATTTATCCCAAAATATAGTGCCATAAGATTAGCTAATATTGATGCCAATGGGTATCTCCAAAAGAATTACATCTGCAATATAAGAGGTTTTTCCTTTAAATAGCCATCACCAGTGAATGCGGATCTCAATGTGGATAGCCTTGTTCCCTCACATCATTGCAAAGCAGTTTCGACTAAAAATATAGTCAAATATTGAGTAGATCTTATAACCCTTTGTCATTGCTATAATCATTGAGTAATTGAAGGAAAGTACTCACCCCAATTGCAACATTCTCTTGCTGTAACTCTTGGTCTCCATCATTGCAAAGCAGTTTCGACTAAAAATATAGTCAAATATTGAGTAGATCTTATAACCCTTTGTCATTGCTATAATCATTGAGTAATTGAAGGAAAGTACTCACCCCAATTGCAACATTCTCTTGCTGTAACTCTTGTTCCCTCACATCATTGCAAAGCAGTTTCGACTAAAAATATAGTCAAATATTGAGTAAATCTTATAACCCTTTGTCATTGCTATAATCATTGAGTAATTGAAGGAAAGTACTCACCCCAATTGCAACATTCTCTTGCTGTAACTCTTGGTCTCCATCATCGGTCTCCTACTAGAGGAATTGTTCTATTGTCTCTACATGATGCAATTTATGTGTTGTTATCTCCATAACAGACTTATGTAATGACCTAGTCATAACCATTCTAAAGTACTTTTTACTAATTGTAACATTATCCAAATAAAACTCCTAAAATAATGCTTGAATTATGTTAACATAACTTCTAGGTTGGTCAAACATCTCTCTCTCTCTGTCTCTCTCTCTCCACCTCTCAGTTTCATCCCCCTTTGGCATAGCTCACCAACAAACTATGTTGGGGGGGTTCAATAAATGTAATCTATGATCATCGATTCCAAACACCCTTGACATAGCTCACCCTCAGTAAGTTATGTCTGAGGTGCTCAAAACCTTATAATCTCCATCTCCTTACCAGCAAGATATGTCGAAGGGGAATCTAATAGTATTTTTTTTTCCTATCTCCCCCTTGCATAGCTCGTTGACGATCTATGCCATAGGGGGCTCAAAATTTCTTTACCTCTTTAACTTTTCATGCCCCCCTCTAAGTTAATGTCATAAGTATGGAGCCTACATATGTTGAGGGGGGCTCATGGAAATATTAAGAAAATAAATAAGGTGAGAGCTTGAAGTGTTGGAAGTTCAAAAAACTATTAAAAAGGAGTGTCCCATTTGCATGCAACATGAGCATTACACCAAGATAACAAACTTCATGTAGTCTATATTATGTTCATTTCTTTACTTTAAATTGATAAGACTAGCAATAACTAATGACAATGCTAGAGGAAAGAACACTAATACTTCCATAAAATCAAGAACTTACAACTGGTGGTGATAAAATCTACAATAAACAAAAGTTGTTGTAATGAATGGGAGGAGTGCTTCCAAAGTAGGCTTACCAAGCTTCTTACAAACTCTAGATCCATGTGATGGGATATTGCAATCTACAGAACTGGATGTTGATTCAACTAGCACATGCAATAATGAAACCACAGGAAACCTATGATAAAAAATATCGAATTATTGTAGAGAAGATTGACACATCACAAGATCGAATTCTATTGAAAATATGGAGGGATGAAATCCCAACAAAAATACTCCGACACGACTCACTCTTACCAAATATTTTTGCCTCATACAATAGCAAAACGATTCAAGGAATCGACTCTACTAACTATCCTATGCAAGCCAAGAGCCTTGCTTTACATCAATCAACTCTCATCTATCTGGTACATGCTCGTAGCCTGAAAGAGAAGAAAGGGTTAACAAATCTCATCATATTTGTAAAGGTCAAGCTCATGTGCCTGGTAACCTCCCTTATCCATGAGGAGCCAGGTCAAGATTGCCACAAGCTATGTGTCTACACATCAATCCACCCATCACTATGAGGAATGCCGCTAAGTGTGAAGCCATGCATGCATTGGACCAACTGCCAAATCACTGTGAGGATGCATGGGCCTTGTTGTCCAAGAAGAACTCTTCTCGAACCACATGCTAAACCTTGGATTGGTAGGCCTTTAGACTCTCTCCCTCTCTCTCTTTTCTCGCTTCCTATTGTTTATTCTCTGCAAGACCTACCTCTCTCTCCATTCCCTATCTTCCATACTCACTACCTTTCTGACAAGCTTCTTGCCTTCCTAGCTCTCTGCCCAAACTTCGAATTTGTCTCTGTTAGTTGTCATTAACATTGGCAGAATGAGTCTCTTGGCCCTCGTTAAGGACCCCTAAGCTTGTGCATGAATCAAAAGTAGAGACAAGGGTAACATCGTTTGGTGTGACTCCTTCAATATGCATTGATCCAGAGCTTCCTTGCCAAGCACATTCTGAGAAAAGGATGCAATGATGGTTGTCCAAGAGACAACATCCTAACAAGGCATTCTACTAACATTAATGCTAGCATCGTCCAAACTCCCATTTTGGCTAGATCAAAATATTTCATGAATACGGGTTGGGTTTAGTTGCGTAGTCAAACATGGCTCGAGCATCGTTTACACCACCACTGCTTTGATATATTTCAGTAAGATAGTTCTTTAAAATTTGTTTTGCGATCAAAGTTATGCTTGATGATGTGGGTGCAAATGTCTACCAAATGATATCGGACCTTAGCTTTGCCGTAGCTTCTCAGGAGAGAGGAAAAGGCAGCAATGTTTGAAGGATAATCCTATAAGCCGGCTACCCCTCGTGACTTGTGTTTGCAATGTCTACAAACGTACTCCGCAGACCCAATTGCCTAGGTAAGGAGCGTTCGTAATTTATTGGGAGTTTTCTTATTTCAATGTAGACACCTTCTCGTCCATAGCACTGTGTTCAAAGCATATCCCATTGTAGCAGTGGAACATGTGCATGTCATTGGCTACACACCAAAGAAAATAGCCTGCTAATGCTTGAAAAATCTGCAAGTATCCGAATTGACATTGTTTGAACACTTCTTTCCTTCCCGGCATGGAAAATGTTTTCCCCCGCACCTGGCATAGCTCGCCGGCAAGCTATGCGAGAAGGGGGTATTTGGTTTTTAGAAGATAATATTTCTAAACCCCTCTTGGTTATGCAAGGTGGGGGTGTTGTTTTTTTCCTCACCATTCAGATCTCAGGTATTGCATCTTAAAACATAAAGCTTAAAACATTTTTGGATAATGAAGCCTAGATTCAAAAACCAAAAAGTCTCGAGCTCACCGGCGAGCTATGCTGGAAGGGGGGGAAATTATTTTTCACCTCTTAAAACAAGGCCCCTTCCTAGCATAGCTTGCCGACGAGCTACAGTCGGAGGGGGGCAAAATTTTTTCACTTGTTAAAAACAATGCTCCTTTGTGGTATAGCTTAGTGGCGAGCTATGCCACAAGGGGGCATCAAAAATTTTGTCCTCTCTCAAAAAGGTGATTCGGGCAGCTGAGCCACTTCTACAATTTGTTCCATTGGAACCTTCATGAGGACCTAGAAACTCCAATACTTTTCTTGGTCCTCCAACGCCTTTTCCCCTCCCTCCTCTACAACATCTCTGCAACCTCCACATAGCCTTGCTCCACCTCTCTTCTCTTTTGTTGCTACAAGTAGCAAGAGGTGTAGGAGTGCCATTTGTTAATCCTTGTGCAGTTCTATGTCCATACAAAGTCATTCCCATTCCCTCCACATCCCACAAATTGCAAAGGCATGACTCCACCTTCCAAAGACACACTACCACCAAGACATGAATTAAAAAAGTACACTTCTCCCTGCTATGGTTCCTTCCACACCCCGCAAACCATAGAGACATGACTCCACCTACCAAAGACAAACTACCCCAAAGACATTAACAAAAGCATACTTCTCCCAGCATAGCTTACCGATGGGCTATGCTTGGAGAGGGATTTTTTTTTTACACTTAACAAAAAAAGGCCCCCTCTTAGCATAGAAAACATTGTTCTCTCTCTCAATGGCAGCTTACAATAGGACTTTGTTTTGGGTAGCACCTCAATTCAAGAATAGGCACCAATGATTGGGACAATGCTTTGAGGGCTGGAGTAAGGGCTAAAGCTTTGATTCAAGCAAGAGCAAGAACTTTGATTCAAGCCACTGTGGAGCCACCTATAAGAAAAATTTAGACAAGAGAGCTTCAAGGAAGATAGGGATGTAGGAAAGGAGTGAAATAGAGGTAGGGAGGTTGAGAGAGTCAACAGAGGTAGGAAGGTAAGGAGAGAGCAAAAGATAGGTAGGGAGGGAGAGAGAGGTAGAGAGGGGCAGGGAAGGAAGAGGTTTAGAAGAGAGGTAGGACATCAAAAGAGAAGTAGGGAGAGGACCTTAGACAAAGGAAAGAGGGGGGGGGGAGAGAGAGAGAGAGAGAGAGAGAGAGAGAGGCCAATGAGAGGAAGTAGGAGCAAGGAATGAAGAGGAGATAGAGAAAGAAAGAGAGGGAGAGAGAGAGTTCACATCACTGCTTGAACATTGCTATGATGCATAAATGGTTTTTGTGTAGCAACAAGGACTTTTTTGTCGAGGTTGGAGAGGAGCACATTCCAAAGCACTTGAAAGTGACATATGCTTGGCATGTAATTATGCAATGGGTGGTGTTAACCAAGCTACTATTCTTCTCTTATGATATCATGTGAGCAGATAAAATTTCTAGATTCAAAGTGATTTATTGTTGAGCATTCTTAACTCTTGTAAGTGCAAATAGAAGGTGAAAAGGAGGTGGGTCGTGGTAATGAAAAGATTTGTGATGATTCCAATCATGGTGTAAGGACCATCCCGAGAAGCAATAGGTGCCCTATTGTCAAAAGAACAAGCCTATCAAGTTGGATGTTGTAGTCCTACATTTGAAGATCTTAAGGAATTTCATTAAAGCATAAGGTATAGAAGTTTGTGGATAGGATAACAAAAAGTGTTCTTATGCAAGGACTTACACCTTTGTATAATGGTGATTGTATAGGTTGCCTCTTATGGATGTAAATACTTGTTCTATGAATGAAATGGAGCATAGAAAATATGGCCACCCATGGGTTCGATACAAGACTACAAGCATATCTAGAATCAATGGAGATCTAAGTGTGGGCATGCATTTAGTGATTTTTAAAGTTGAGGCAAAAACAAAATACAGCTCAATTAGAAAGGCATTTTTGGGTGATAAGAACAAAGGATTAGATGAGGATGAGATCATGATAGGGAGAAAAAGACCAGTTAAATATTGGCTTAGGGCTTTTGCAAATGTGTCACACAGACATGACATGAGCCTGACATTGACCTGACATCAGCTTGACATTGAGTATGTAAATGTGGAAAGGACATCAGAATGAAAAGATTGGGAATTCTTGGATATCTACATTGCCAAAAGGATCATATCTAGTTGGTGCACTATGTGGTGGAAAAGCTATTTCACAAAATATTTTGGACAATTAGGTGCATTCCTAATGTCATATGCAAGGGCACAAGCGCTAGCAAGAAGAATCTAAGAAGGCTATCACTTTAGGTAGAGAAATAGAGAATGTTGTGGCCCCAAGATTCTTTGGAAAGTGGGCTTATAGTGGGGTGAGATGATGTAATTCATGTGCTTGTATCTTGATGATTTGACTCATATGTGTAATACCACTAAAGATATAGCACTATTTTAGCTTCCCCAGCTCATGCAATGGCCGAATTTATTGGCTTGTGCATGATTCTAGGGAGAAAGTTTCATTAATTGCATATGAAGTTGCATGAGAGACTTGGAATGCAGACATGTTATTCATACAAACAAATATCATAATTGAGTATGATAAAAATTAAATTTGCATTTTCAAGCAACATACAAGTGTAGTCATTAATTAGAATAGGATTGTTGTCTTTAGATTTAAAGTTATGCTCCAATTCCTTCTGGTAGTACTTATAATGTGACTATATTTGAGACTAAAGAATGCACATGTGCAGATTTTGTCCACAGGTTTTGAGAAAGGTAAGTTCATGGCTTGCAAGCATATGGACTTTCTGTACATAGTGTTCTTAGATATTGACATAAACCATAACCCACCAACCACAACTCTCTCCAACGAAACATTTCCAAATTCTGTCTCATTCTAGAAGCCACAAGATTGTTAGAGCTATTGTGTTGGGGCATTGGTCAATCAATTTTTTGTTGGGGGGAGATTGTTATAACATTTTTTTGTTATTGAGAAACTTTTTGTTCATGTGATAAAAAATGTTGCGAATCTATAATTTTTGCTATTTTGATAGTACATTTGTGGTAGCTCTTGGTTCTAATCTCGCTCTTAAAAAATTAAATTGCTTTCATGCTATAAGTCCCCTTTCAAATCTATTTGGACATCAAAGTTAAATATTTGGGGCTAAGGTGAGTAGGGTTTTATGAGCTATAGAATTTTTCTTTGCAAACGTTTGCTTTTGACATGTGTTGCTTTGAGTTCGATTAATGCAGGAGTCACGACAAGCATTTATGAAATCCAACTATATGTTGAGTTGAAGAGGAGCGCAGGGGTAAATCCCATTTAGGGTGAATATATAGCTAGCCACTAGCTATATTTTAATAGAGTTAGAAACTTGCAAAACTCGCAGAAAAGAAACTCGCAAAGTGCCAAGGCCCACTACTCGAGAGGAGGTAGATGAATTTCTTCGTGTATGATCCTCCTGCATTAATGCTTTTCCCTTGTCCTTGAAAGTAGGTTCTGGTTGTTCTTGGCATCTTTGCAGAGTAGGTTATTGTGTGACTACTATTGGTGCATCTACACTCGTTGTGATGCTTTTGTATTAATAGATTTGGGGCTCCACTCCTGCTTTTGTGATGGTGCTGGTGTACATTTAGGCTTAGGGCAGCAGGTATGAATGGGTTGTTGATAGCTCTGGCAAGGCTTGGGTACCCATATATAAGAGTTGCCAAGGTAATATCCCTGGGCCTTGAGTAGTCTTGTGGGAACCCATTGGTAATGTACCTTCCTTGTTGGATGGCGTCTTCTTCTCCTTTGATGTTGAGGTTTGTTGTTTACATGAGGAGGTGGCTGGCGAGGGCGAGGCTTGATGTTTAGAGGATGGGGTGGCTTCATATGTTGAGGTTTTTTTGGAATCCAAAAATATGATTCACCCTCAAAGTATCCTTGAGCCTTCAATAGATCCTTTTAGACCCACATTTGCTTGGTTGCCTTTTGTCTTCGTCTTCTTCCTTGGTGGCATCCTTGTCAAGGTGGGGAGGTGGAAGTAGTTGCTGATGTTGATCCTTGGCTAGCAATTGGTGCATCTTGATGGGATGATTCATCACGAAATAGCCCTTTGTAAGTGTCTTGGGTCCAACTTTTACCAAGAATGGCGGCTTTCGTTACTGTAGGAGCTAAAAAGAACTTGCAAGGCACAATGTAAATTGTCCAAGGAAACATTCAACATTAAAGAACCAATAACCTTAATAGAGGTACCCTCTATGGATTGAATTTCAAAATCACATACTTGAAGGCGTACCTGGCCGAGATGCTTTAATGTCTCCCAGGAGATGAGGTTGTAGCCTGCTCGCCCATCTACCCTGGCATGTATTTGGCATGTTGCACCTACTGATGTTAGCTCTACCCAAAGTTGAGATGGAGTCATATCTATCTCATTAGGATCAAGGGAATTGTCAATTCCTAATTCAATTTGATTAGGTAGTACAGCTCTTATGGTGTAAAAAGGTGTAATGGAGCTAAGTTGTTCATCATCAAGGTCTATCGTTGAGTGCCCTTAGTAGTTGGTGGATCTATTATCACCAGTGTATGCACCCAATCAATTGAGTCTTCTAGATTTGGTAAAGGGGCACACCACAGTTCATCAAGACTCTTCTTACTATCCTCTGTCTCATATTGTTTAACCAGCTTTACTGGCATAGACCTATCGGTGGTATTCGACTCAGATGCAAATAGATTTGTAGACATAGTGTGAGCCTTCCATGTTCAGAGATCAACCCTCACGACTTGTTGATCTTTCCTTAGATAAATATTGTTGGAGCGCCAATCATGGATCAATCCTGCCATATGCAAGAAAGGTCTTCCTAGAATAGCCTCATACCTAGGGTTATTTTGGAAATCCATTACAACAAGGCACACCCGATATGTGAGGCCACATGTTTTGATTTTAATGTCCTTGAGTACTCCTATGGGATGAACCATGCCTCCATTAGCTAATTTAACTACCAAGGAAGTACTCTCTCCAGTCAGGACTTCCCCACCTTTCCCAGCATTGTTTCGTGATGATGCTAACACCTGCTCCTTCGTCTAAGATTGCCATGGCTTTTTTATTATGGAAGGAGATGGGTATCACTGCATTCGAGTCATCACTCTCAAAATATTGGCCCAATTGTTGACTAGCACCCTTGGAAGGTCTTGAGCATGATTGGGAGATTCAACATTGTCAAGATTTGTGGGTTGGGGTGTCACTACTTGCCCACTCATCCAATCCGAGAGGTCTCTCCATAGAGTAGTATTACCCCGTAATAGTGTTGAGATGAGCATCTTGATCTTAGTGGACAAGAATGAGGCTAGTCCTGTGACGTCTCTAGGACCAATCACAAATTCCATGCCTATCGATTTAGACTTTTCTACACCATATAAGGACATGTTGTCATCCTCCTTTAGTTGTTGCAAGGTGGGGTCTTCTTCAAACATCCATTGCATTAGGGTGGATCCCTTTGTTGAAGGGTATGACACACCTTCTTCCTCTACCCTTTCAAGTATTTGCAAGGCTTTTGAGGCTCAAGTGTTTATTTCATGTCTAGATGAATTGTATCAGTACTCTTGCTTAGCTTGAGACTTTGCTGACATTCCTCTTGGCTCTTGTGTACCAATTTATGTGCATCGGGGAGACCTTGTTTCCCCACCCATGGGTTGGAATATTCACTGTGACCTTAGGTGTGGTGGCTTGGCCATGGGTTAAACCTGTTATCGGTGCCTCATTTGCCTCATGTGGGTGGTTGTTGCTAGTACCATTTGAGAGAGTATCATCAAAGGAAGATGATGTTGGTAGGGAGGCTATCTCTTCATCCAACCCATCTTGGATGATGACCTTATTTTTTCCCTTCCCAATCTTCATCGCACCCTTGGTGCTTACTCATGCTGATTCAATTGCATCTCTAGGCTGTGACGTACTAGCTTTATCCCTTTTGGCTTGTCTGCGAACCTCTTTATTAAGGGATTTAGCTTGCAACCTCATGATTACATTCAAGGGTACTGATGACACTTGGCCTCTGTCAATGCTTAACAAGTTAAGGCTTGTGGAGTTAGATGGCCTTCTCATCGAAATGGCGATGGCGTATTAGACACTGGTGCACACGTGATTGGCTACTTAGATTGCCCCTTATATGGACACTCATTGGCTGGGTGTGGCCTTTGACACGTATGGCATTGAATGGGTTGTGCCTTGGTCAAGTTGTTCCTATCTCCTAGTTTATGAGGAATCAATGCCATCTGGTAGACCAAAATGTGTTGGTCACCATGTATAATTTAGTGACTTATAATTCTAGAGCAATCTGTATTGTCACCATTTTGGGGATAGTTGTGTCCACTGTAGGTAGGTTTGGGGTCTCCCCAATCACTAGGTAGTTCTTCCACCAATACTTGATTCAAGGGAGTAATTCGTGGTGGTGGTGGTGGTTGAGGTCCCAGTATTGGCGGGGTTAATGGAAAAATTTGAGCCCTAAATTGCCCTTGATTGACTAATGTGGCTCCTTGTATTGCCAATTGTGCTTGATTGGCTAGATTGGGTGGTGTAGGCAATGGAGATGCGGCCTTTTTTGATACATGGGTTGAGGAATCACCCTAGGGTTATGACATTGGGACGTGTCATGATTTCCCTAGCGAGCACAATGGGCCTTTTGGTGCTTCTATATTCCATTGTTGGCTCAACTTGTTTAATAGATCTGTGGCCAACTCTTCCATGTTGAGCACTTTGGGCATCATACTTGCATCCCTAGTTGCTTGTGAGGTTGAAGCGTGTGCTATTTGGGACATATCAAAGGAAGCAAAGGATCTATCCTTTTAGGGCATCTCAAAGAATTGGTATGACGGGGGTTGATTGCTATCAGGTATTGTGGGAATTGGCTCCCTGGGTATTGCATCTGTAATTGGAGGTTGAGCCGGCATTTGAGCCTCTCATATTGCACTAGTCTGTCCAGCAAATGGGTTTAGCCACTCTACTGGGTCTGTCAATCCAAACCTTCCCATGATATTGGAAAAGGTTTCCCTTAATGTAGCTACTACTGTAGATGGGGTAGGAGAGTGGAGATCAATTGGGATGGAGTTCAGAACCACTGAGGCTCTAATATTTGAGGGTCCACCCATGTTTATATCCTGACTCATGGACTCTTTCGAGCTGGATAATTCAACTAGTGGTGGTTCTTGCAATGAGTGAGAACCGACTTTTGAGCTTGCTGACCCTAAGGATGCCAAGGTAGGTATGGCGGTGGACAAGATGGTATTTGAGGCACTATCTTTAGGCTCAAGGTGATCTTGTAGGACTCTTCATGATATCAAGATTATGTGTTCATTGGCACAATGGAGGCCTCAATTTTAGGTTGAGTCCGCCTCGACCGACGAGATAGAGCTATGGCCACGACCGGCAGGATAGCAAGTCGACAGGATGGAGTTAAAGCGATGGTCAACGGGATAGAGCTATGGCGATGAACCCGTGGGGATAGGTCTATGGCAAGGACCGGCAGGATAGCGTTATGGCATCGGGTCAATGCAAGTTTGACCGACGAGATGGAGTTAAAGCGATGATTGGCAGGATAGAGCTATGGCAATGACCGACAGGATAGCCTTATGGCATCAGATCAATGCAAGTTTGATTGACGGGATAGCTGACTGACAATAATTTATTTGGGCGTCGTGTTAGATACTGACATGTGTTAGGTCAACGGGATAGAGTTAAGGCAACGGCCGATAGGATAGCAAGTCGACGGGATAACGCTATGGCATTGGGTCAATGCAAGTTTGACCGGTGGGATATGGTTATGGCATTGGTCAATGCAAATTTGACTAGTGGGATATGGTTTGGCACTAATCGGCAGGATACGGTTTGGCACCGATCCACGGGATAGCGCTATTACACCAACCCATGGGGATAGGAACACGTAGTTTCGCCGATTAGTTTTTGAGGTTTTGTGAAGATTTGGAAGTTTCTGTTCATGTTTTTTTGTGATCCAGGGATACAAAACTACCTAATCTACCTACTCAATGAAAAAAACTTGAAAGAAAAACAAGTTTTGAAAGCCAAAATGCAAAATTTCAGAAAGGGTGAGTTCTAAGACACAAAGCTTCTTCAAGATTTGGCAAGAATCCTCAGTGAAACCACATTGCAACCTCATTGCAACACATTCAGAGGCCGCTTAAGTGACACTTGCGGATGGCTCGTGCTATGCATTACTCCCACAAGGAGTAGCCGGGAGTGGAAGCTCCTTTGGCATATCTTCAACTATTACCCCATGACACGTGAGTCACCATTGAGACCCACCACATTTTTGGCACCGTTGTCAGGGAATGAAGGTATGCTTTTGAATTTGCACTTGTCTTCCTTCGATATCTACCCATTGCACAAGTCTTCAAGCTTAACTTAGAGCTTGTTAGTGGAGTTGTAGGAGAAAAGAGAGGGAGGAAGTGAGAGGTTTGGATGGAAAAGTAGAAAAACTAATTTTTTTGTTGGAAAGTCATTTGGAGCATTTGAAGCATGTTTTTCATGCTTTTTAGTGTTTTGAGTTGATAGGAAGATAGTTTGAAAGATTGCTAAGGTGTGTGTGAGGTCCAAACACCTCAAAAAACAACAAAGAAGAGGGAAGAGGAAGAGGGGAGGGGAGGAAGGAGGGAGAAGGGAGGAGGAGGAAGGGAAGAAGGAGAAGGGAGTGAAGGGGGATAGAATGACAACCACAAAGGCACTACAATGGAAACAAGAGAACACCCAAAACGCTCTCTTGGAAGAGAAGAGGGAGCTTGTATTCCAACTTATGCAAACAACAATGAAGACCAAAGTCAACCATTTGACCTTTTATACATGTCACCTTTTGAAGGGAGGGCCAACCCTAATCCCTTTATACCACTCTCCCTTCTCATTCTTTTACCATCCTCTTGGGCCCATATAGCTCCAAGACACAATCTTGGCTCTACGGACTTGCCATTGTCCATCAAATCACATCACTTAACCAACGGTGGCATATTGTTAACCATTATGTTAACAGATATCCACAAGGATGCCGAAGATGTCTCCTCTATTGATTGCACTTGCAATATTGTTCCTTGAAGGTTCCTCTGCTTACTTTCCCCGATGTGGATCCCTGAGGCTCAAC
Source organism: Dipteris shenzhenensis (assembly GCF_047967505.1). Taxonomy (NCBI): domain Eukaryota; kingdom Viridiplantae; phylum Streptophyta; class Polypodiopsida; order Gleicheniales; family Dipteridaceae; genus Dipteris; species Dipteris shenzhenensis. The sequence continues at coordinate 9,391,648 of NC_141616.1, forward strand.
TCAAGATTGAAGAGCTCGTAAGATTAGAAAATAGTATTGGAGCTTTAGCGTTGATCATTTGCCATGAAAGAAAATGTATTGTGTAAACTATGTAGCCATACACCCATACACCAGCTGATTAAATTTTAGTCTCCGATAATTCCTGCTATGACAAAAGACAACCATTGTGATCTTCACTTCCATGTGACCTTCTTGCTTTGTGCAAGGGGAAGCTGAGTGAATCACACGATTATGGCCTCTACTTCATCCATGCTTTGTGAGAGTTAAGAAAATCGATTGCAATGCATGCAAGGTATTGCTCAACTTCAGCTATAGCCAGCTTCTACAAGAAATCAATTAAATCACTACGAACGATAAAGATTGAGCCTGTGGTCTACTCTATTTCTTGAATTTGGTGTTGTGTCAACAGGTGCTACATCTGATGGAGCGAGGGCTACATTACTTGGGGAAAATGGTTATTCTGTTCATCTTGCAGAGTTTGTGGACAATCATAGGAAATGAACCATGCATTTGAAACATCTATGCAAGATGCAACTTGACACAATCTTTAACATTCACATGATACACTCTCCGACAGGCCAATAAATATCAAATCAGTCTATTGTGGAATGGAAGGCATCTCTTTGTTGTCACTGCTAATCACTATAGATATGGCAAGACTTTAGAAGAACTTCCTTGTGATGAATTGAAAATGAACACACCCACCATGCTTGAAGGCAAAAGCGATGAAGTTCTCTTGTCGCTCGATCTATGTTTCAGCAATATAGGTATTGGAGGCTTCTCATGCGAAGAAGCATGGAATGGATCTCTTGTGCAAGGCAAGTGTTCTTTGTGCAACAAAAACATCAACAGTTGCAAATGAGGGTGGTAATGCTAAATGTATGTCGCTTCAACAATTGGGAATGAGGGTGGGAATGCTAAATGTCTACATCGCTTCTAATTCTAAAAGAAATCTGGAATTATAGACACATGGCATGCTCTTCGCCTTAGAGCTGCCATGTGTCATCCCTTTTTTTTCTTGCTATCTGTGGTTAATAGGTAAAAGATTTCCATGCATACTATCTAAGTAAGTGTGTAGATTTTTTTTCTTTTTTTAAAAAAGTGTGTAGCTTGTAGTTTAAATGTATTTGTACATGCTAGATGCATAATCAACATGCCTCACATGAAATGAAACAAAGATGCATGCAATATGCTTTGATAGACTTTGAATAAATAAGAATGTTGCATTTCATAATTTGGTTGTTGAAAGATGGTAATGTTTCAGCATAAGAATGATTTGCATGCATGGAACTCTCCACATGTATTTATGTATGTTAGATGTGTACTAAACATGCCACAAACTAAAGAAAAAAGAATGCATGCCATTATGAAAAAGGATAGGGGTGAATCTTTGCTAAAACACTATTTTAAAGGGATCTCCCAAAGTCCAAAGCTATTTTAGAGCAAAAAGTTTAGGCAATTTTGCCCAATATATATTCATCCAAATGACTTTTTGGGTAAATAGAGGAAATTTTGCAAACCTACACTAAATATGCGGCACAATTGATTAAAATTTTGCATTTTTTTTCCCCTATGTCTTATGTTAAAAACATTCACCAACCTATCTCTACCTTTACCATGATATCAGCCTCTAATTTTCTATCCTTAATGCTCTTCTTTTGTCTCTTTGATTTTCTAACTCATATCAAATCTTCTCGCCAAAGGAACTTCTTAACTCTTTTTAAAGATGAGAAACTTTTGATAAACTATTATTCCATAAATCAATATTTCATAGATGATGTAATTTGGTATACTTTCCTACAAATGACAAATTTTGGCAGCATGTTATATATGGTAACAATACCTTGGTGTAACAAGATCTCAAAATTTGTTGATTGCACTGTGAAGTATACTTAGTATTAAGTTTGAGTTGACAAAGATGGGTAAAAAACACTACTTAAATCTCATGGCTTTCATTGGCCAAAACTTTCACATACAAACTTTGAATTTAGATGTTAAATTATTCAAAACACGTCTGTTAAGATCATAAGAATTATGAAGAATTTTGATTTTAGGTGTGTAAAGTAAGCATATGATTTGTGTGATTGAGCAATTTTAGGTACAGTGGGGCCATCATGATATAAGAGTCAATTCAATAATATCTTAAGATTGTTCAATTAAGAGAAACTACAAAATGTTAAATTTTTAATGACAATGATATCAATGTTTCAAGGTCTTTTAGTGGTTTAAATGTTTGTAAGTACTATTATATGTTTTGGTAAAAGCATTGTCTTAAATGCAATGATATCATCAGTATGAATTTCAAAGTCTCAATACCATGGTTTGAATGTTTATGAGCATTTGAATTGGTAAAAGTCCTGCGACAAATACATTGTTATTAGCATAATTTGGTCAAATTTTGATTACAATTATCTATCTTTTTTGGGTACTAATGGAAATATGCATTAGGAAAAAATGGAATCAAAATAGGCCCCATATCATCAATATGAATTTGAATGTTTATGAGCATTTGTGTTGGTAAAAGTAGTGCAGCAAATGCATTGGTCAAACTTTGATTACAATTATCTATCTTTGTTGGGTACTAATGGAAATATGCATTAGGAAAAAGGGTAGTGCCAACCAATGAGAGATTGGGATTCTAGATCCATGTAACAGGTATTTTTGCATATCTTTACACCAAATCGCTTAGAAAAGTATTAGAAAATAGTCTCAAACTTAAAAAAATATTAGAATGCTAGACATCCTTGTAGTTTTTAGCATCTGAAACTCTTCTTTTATATTAGGTTTTGAGCATTAAGTATTCTTAACTATTGTTTAAGCTAATACACCACCTAGAAGTTCAAAAAATGTTGTTCAGCTTTTTTGCTTTTTCCTCTAGCTTTTTATTTTCCCTCCTTTTCTTTTATGGCTAATCTCCATGGTAGTGCGGTCAAGCACTATTGCTACAGAGGGTAGTATTTCTTGATGTGTTCAATTTAAATTTTGCTTGAAATATTCATGCTTTATGAGAAATAAATTGAGGAATGGTTTGGGAGGAGACAGAGGATGACTTAGATGAGATAGCCTGTCTTCTCCCTCTCCTCCCCCCACTTGGCTGGCATGTCCAAACTCTTAGAGACAAGTTTTCAAACTATCAATTGCATGAAAATGACAAGGGTGATGGTACTTCTCACCACTCATTAGAGACAAGCAACCCTTTAAGGCTCCCTCTGATTCCTTTTAAGAATTAGGAGACTTGTCTTGTTTCCCTCCCGTTCCTGATAGCTCTATGAACTTTTCTCATGGACTCCCCTCACATGTCACAGAAAGGCTCTCAAATAGATCAAACTTTGCTCCCCCAAGTGGACAAGTCACTACCCTAAGTCCCCTTGCTAGACAAACCAGGCCCTCTTCTACCATAAGAGGACTAGACTTTTCTCTAGTCTTTGGCCTGCAGCTCCCATCCAGCCCTCTTCTGCAGGGGGCACTATAGGCTAATAAAGGAGGGTTTTTTTCTCTCCTTTCCTCAGAGCAAAGTCTACTTCTAGCACTTTTAGAGACCCAAGTCAAGTATTAAATAAATAAAAGGCTCTAAAAGAGGTCTTGAAAGTCAACAAAAAGGATTGGTACATAGATCAGTCCAATTATCTCAGAGAGACATCTTCAAATCCACCAAAGCTTTCAAAACAAGTGAGAAATCTTTAAGACAACGAATCACGTCTAAGCACATGCATTCTACAACGATTGATGATGAAGAACTTCACAATGATTTAGTTGAGTGGATTCAATCCATGCCTTGCTTAGATTCCTCCTTGAATCTTGTCCACCTATTGTTGTGCTAGAAGCATGGGTTTGGAATAATTGGGGTAAGAAGAGTCTCATTGTAATGAATTTCCATATTATTAGAAGGGGATATAAGCAATTGGTTAATCAATAGTTTGCAAATGACACCAACTTAGCCCCAAGAAACATTGAGTAAGATGTAAAGCGAGTACTTCAATTTTTGGACACATTCCAAGTTCAGGGATCGACCATGGAAAAACAGCATATGCCACTCTCAGTGAAGGTGATCAGGTTGTATTAGAGTAGCTTGGTTGCCACAGATACTAGAGGGTCTATTTTCAAGATTTTGGCCATTCCTTTGGGCTTTGACATGTTAATCAAAGATAGATGTGGTTCCTTGAAATATTTAGCCAAAAAAAAGGATAGATGGAGAGGGTTTCAGGCTAATCTAGTAGGAAAAGGATCAGTATCAAATCATTGTATCTAGCCCATAGCCATCTTTATCTCTTCTATTGGTCCTCTTCGAGAACAAGGATTGACAAATCCTTCAGCAAATGCAAGTCTTTTCTGGTGGGGGGTGACAAAAGAATTTCTAAAGTTAGCTGCACTTTTTGTACAAGGCCTAAGCGGGAAGGAGGTCTAAGGGTCTTTGCTATCTAGCAAGCTATTCTAAGATTTCAACATCATGGATAATTAAAGCTATTACCAATTTAGAGATTGATTGGGGTCAACTCCTTTTAAGGAAAAAATTTCAAGTCTAAGATGTTAGGGCGAATAAATGGAAAAACAACACTATATCATTTGCCATATGTAACCCTGAGCCCTACTCCACTAAAAGAAACTCACTTTGGAGATCATGTGGAGGGCCTATGAAGCAATTAAGAGTCAAATTACCTTCACAAGAAAAGGTTCTTTTATGTATCTTTATTATATCTGTGTTCCTATCATCCATAAAGATATCGCTTAGTGATAGAGATTTTATCAAAGCCCACCTCTTTTTTCAAAAAAGGGTTACAAAGTTGGGGACAATTTTGGCATAGACAATAGATCAGGTGCAAAATGTGGTTGAAAATGAGGAGAGAATTTAGACTCACTAATCAAGAGGCTAAATTAGTTATGGGCAAACTAGGTCTTTGGTCTGGGAAAATTCAATGGAAAGGAGGCTAGTATACTTGAAAGAGTTCAATTGGGTGGGATCCACACATCTCTTCCCCATCTGTATCGCTCTAGGTGACATGGAGGAGATATTTAGAATACTTAACACCAAATGGAATTTATTGGTTTGAAAAAATATGGGTCAAAACCATTTTGGAAGAAATGTCCTCTCTCATGTGGGTAATCCTACACAAGGGGCAAAAGAATTGGAAAGGGGAATGGGAAATATCCATCTAGACTAATGCTAGGGGTGCAATAATTGGGAAAGGTATGGAAAATGTTGTCTCTCCTATCTAGACTAATGCTAGGTCATGGAATTGGGCAGGGGATGGTAAATGCAAATAGTCCATAGGAAATACATTTTTCTCCTCTTTATAGCCTATCCTAATGCAAGAAAAGTTTGGAAGCAAGTGCAAATGCATTTAGGCAAGCCTATCAATCGGAAGGAAATTTTGCTAGGAGAGCTAGCATGGGTCAAATAGGATGTTTTGATTCAAGTTAGAGAACATGCCCCATGGTTTATATTGATTTGCAAAGACATTTTACAATTCAATCAAATGCTTACTAATGCTGAAACTTCTTTCGTGAACTAGTTTAATAGGAATATGTCATATTGGATTATGAGGTCTTAAAATTCAATGAAACTCATGATCAACTGTGTACAAAGAAATTAATGCCCATGAACTTGAGTTCTAGAATCTTCTTGGACTAGAATCAAAAGACTTAGCCAAGCTTCAACAATGTTAAAGAAGAGTCGGTCTAAAGTTGCATCTTTTACTTGTGTTCTCAACTCGATGGAAATGTTTTTAGTTTGATGCTTAAATGTGTCCTTAACTACAAGCAGCATGTTGTCCTTTGTAGCTACCTTCTCATATCATTTCATCTCATTTGAGAATCCCCAATTTCTTATATATTTTTCCATATACATAATTAGTTAATGGTCTAATGCGTAGTGTTGTATCTTTTCATAGGACCACGGTTTTTAGAAACAAGATTGCGTGAGCATCAAGCATTGGTCCATAGAAGATTGTATTTCTTAATGTGTTAGTGTTTATTTCTTTCTTGAATCTTGTATGTTCTTCTCCTTTCTTCACCTAAACTTACTATAGGTAGCATGCTCTCCTTTGTACCTACCTTGTTATATTATCTCATCTTATCTATGCAAATCCAAAATCAGTTATGTTGTTTTCTCCATCTATAGATTTAGTTAATGGTCTAATGCAATTTTTTTATTTCTTTTAGTAAGATCAAGTTTTTTAGAAACAACTTTGTGTGATCATCAAGCATTGGGCCACAAAGATAACATTTCTTGATGTGTTACTCTTTATTTCTTGCTTGAAATCTTTATTTCATTTTGCTCATTTTCCAACATCTATTTCTTTCTTGAAATCTTTAGTTATTTTTTGTTCATGTTCTAGTATAAGAGTCTAACATTGGTATTGTTGATCTCTCCATCTACACTTGTATGATGTAGTAGTCTTTCTATTCTAGTAGACACAAGGTTTTGAGAAACAAGGTTGTGTCAACATCAAGCACTAGGTTTTTGAAGGTAATACTGATTGTAATTATTTGTCGGTTTAAATATTTTCTCCTTATTGTTCCAACATAAGAGCTTAAACATTGATATTGTGGTACTTTTTTTTTCTTGTAGATGTCTTCAAGAATAAGTAATGTTAGTCATATTCACACATTCAAAGTGTTAAGTAGGAGAGATGGTGTATGCAATTGGATTTTTTTATCAATATAGTATATTACAATGGCTTTAATGCAACACAATACACATGGGAGTCTTAAGTTCAATTCAAAGGTTCAAAAGACCATAGCAAACAATGGAAGGGTAGCAACGATGCAAGTACAAACAAAAGCTTTGATTGCAACACGTCTATATGGACAAGGAGATTTGAATACATCATAAGAACTCTAGTTTAGATCTATCTATTCTATTTTTCTACAACTTTGATTTCATGGCTATTAGGTAGTGTTTTAATATAAGCATACAATGAAAGGATGTTTATAAGAAGATGTTAGAAAATCTATCTACAAGATCAGTGGTATTGTGCGGTATGCTTACTATCATATCACATCATATTCTATTTAATTTTAAATGATGCACAATTTTTGAATCTTGTATGGGTATGTGAAATAGATGGATCTCCCAAAAGAGATCTCTTTATGGAGCATCTAAAGGCTAGGGTGGACTCCATCAAAGTTGTATGCTTGCTTCAGAAGCACTTTCCCTCAAGCATTGTGACAACTTAGGTGCACTTGCTTGTACACATAGTAGAGGATGTCACAATTGCAGGGAAATTTTATAGTAGTTGGTGGATGTTTTTCCTTGAATGGTTTATGAAAAATTCAAAGGGATTTGTAAGGCCCAAAGGAAGCGTGGCAGAGGGCTGGCTTGTGCAAGAGTTGATAGTATATATCACTGTGTTTCTTGTGTATATAGATCTTGATATGCCTCATGCTTGGCATAACAAGGATAGTGCCAAGGTTGCTCAAGGTTTACATCCTAAATAAAGGGATTCGAAGAAAGATGGGAGAAGAGCTGAGGGAGATATTCAACAAGTATTATATCCTCTAGTAAGGAAATGTAAAAGTGGGTTCAGAGATATGAAGAGGCCAAAACACAAAGAGATGTTGTGAGGAGGAGATTGAGAGCCTTGCACAAGCGAATACAACCATATCCACAAGACCTTGCTCTTCTTCCAAAAGACATGTCACGCAATTGGCTACAACAAGCACTTTGCAAAGCCAAAGGTGATAGAGAGATAGTAACCAAGGGAGAGTGGGAGTTTGCATGAGGATGTGATCTACATATAAGTTCTTACTTTTTGATTTACGTAAGTTAATCATGAACACAATCGCTATAAAATGCAACCTCATTGTTTTAATTATTTTCTTTTGTAGTACAAAAAGTACAGTGCATTATGGTCTTATGGATGACATTTTTGTGTGGAACATCGATTCAAAGGGAGCCACATTTGATCGTGGAGTCATGGCTAATACAAGATAACCGAGCAAGTTCATATGATACCACAATTAGATTATTGTAGGACTAGATTCAAAATCAATGAAGTTGGATTTAGACTATTTAGTATTTTTATTCTTGATGTAAAATGGTTAAGAACTATCTCAACGGTCCCAATGCTACAATCAAGAAAGGCAATAGTGATCTTTTCCCATAGACTTTATGTTCTTTTCCTACAAACTTATATCCATCTACTCTACATGAGTAGCAAAATGTAGAGTGTTTAAGTGGAAAGATGGATGATTTTCATGTAGAGGTAGGTTCTTGGCTCTATGATAACAAGAATGCAAGTGACCTGGTATCTTAAAATGTTCCATTTTATGATTCATTCAATGTTGTTGAAAGAAAAAGTTTGGATTACATAGTGACTACCACTATTTACTCACCCAGAATGGTATGTAAGGTGAAGATACAAACTAGTATTCATGATGCCATGAAACCATCCATAGGCTCAAAATTTTGGAACTGGGTAAGTTTATTCCATTTGGTTCATTTGCTAACATGTTTGGGATCATGTGAAGAGTGAGAAAAACTAAGACTAATTATTAGTGCAAGTGTCCCACCATAGACTGTATGAACCAATTTCTACGTGCATCATGGCATCAAATTGAGCATGATGATTTCATTGAGTGCAAAATCACTCCCTCAATTGTCACCTTCATTAAAATGACTACTTCATTTTACTAATGTTGCATCTTTTGTTTAAATAATGATAGGTCCTTCCTTTCAAGGCAAACATTGTGCATTTGATTCAAATATATGATAGAGTGGCTTTTCTTATAGGAGTGGCTAAGCTAGGACTAGGACATGCAAGGTGACATGCATTTAGCACCCATTGATTTTCTCATTCGATCATGATCCTATTAGCATAAATGTAGAGATTCACTAGCCCCTTAGTTTCCTTAGGCAAGAAACCCCCTCATGCCCAAAGATCCCCCTTGTAACTTCTGTTTCAAGTTAGATGGCAAAAAGATTGGGAGTCAACCTAAACATTGTAAAATAGGCTAGCAGTGTATTGCTCCATGTATCATGGGGATTGTGGAGTCAATGTAACTTAATTTCTTCTAAGTTACTAAAGAATAATCTACCTCAAATCCACTATGCTTCAAAAAGATATTAGTGGAAGTTATAATGAAAGTATTAGTTGAAAAAAGTTCAAATTAATTAAGCAAACAAAACTTATAGACAATAGTACACAAGTGTGCATGGGCACTCCCTCCTACTATATAACTTAAGGTGTCACAATTATCTCCATGAAAGGTAGTTTGAAACCCATTCCTACTTAAAATTTTTCAAGAATATTACATGTGGAAATTCACAAATGAGAATCCAATTTTTCAACATAGCACTACCTCTTAGGAGCTAGTGCTAATAAAGAAAGAAAGAAAATAAAGTTATGAAGAAACGATCATACATTGAACTGTTGTAATAATCATATTCAGATTGCCAAATATTTTACCTTTCAACATTTGGATTTTTTATGTTTGGGTGGGTTTAGATTCTGAGGTCAATGAAGATTGCTGTGGAGGAGGGGGTGGTTCCCTCTCAAGATGTGGTGTAGACCCTTGTTTTTAGTATAGCACACTTCCCTCTAATATTTTGAATCACTACTACTATGGAAAAATAAGAACTCCCTATTGATTGATTGCTGTGCTGGTAGTGGATGTGGCAGTGGAGTGGTGGTGGAGGTGGTCATTGGTTGAGGGGGCACAATTGCAATAGGGATGTGTGTCAATCAATCCTAAATTTTATCCATAAGGTATTCAATCCAAATCTCCCTGAATGGTCGTAAATCCAAATTTGTGGATCTTTCTAGCTTGCTAATGTTGGATTCTACACAAAAGTTAAAAACAACATAATTGCCTTTTTAGAAGGACAAATGAAAGCTAGGTAGATCCTTACAATATATGAGGAAAATTCATAAATTGAGTGTAGCAAAAACATTTCATGTATGCACACTCCCCAATCACAACTATAGCCATCTTGCCATCATGAAACTTTGCATCTTACTATTCTTGTGTTATCTAAAGGTATGCCAGGTCCTTGTTGGTGGCCTTGAGATTGGTGATTAATTTTCTTAGAGGTATGTAGGTCAGATTATAGTTATCAACATGCACGCATGCATGGATACACACGCACACGCACACACGTGCACACATGCACATGCACACGCACTCACACACACACACGCACTCCTTCCCTTGGGGACCCTTGTGATTGGATCTATATATTAGTTTGATAGGTGCATTGGGAGGTAACCATTTTTCTTGTCAGTTCACTGTATCCATCAAAACCCACCTTAGTAATAGAGGATAATATATAGGGGGATGCGTACATCATTGGACCACCATCAAGAAAGAAAAAGTGAAGGTTTTTTAGAAAGAAAGGGAGAGGAAATTCCTCCTCACAGATTTTTATTTAGCTTTACCTTGCTTGAACCAGAAGGAAATGGGACCATGTTGCCCTCTATAATCATTGGGCAGTGGAGTTAAATGAGGGACCCCATGGAATACATTAAAGTGAAAAGATCCACATTCCACATGGAGACACCGTTAGTGGGATATCCCTACATCATTAGATATATGGTCATGAAGAGGAGTAGTAGAGGGATAATGGAGGGATGCACTTACCCATAGGGACCACTAAGAACCACTTTGTCCACATCCTTCACATGTTACTAGTTGATAGTGAAGAATGTGGGAAGGACATCCCATGAGGACCACACCTTGAGATATGGACCGAGCAAGGAGCTACAGTCCATTCACGCTAACTGGGGAGCTCCAACACGGAGGAGGTCGAGGGAGGCATGAAGACCCAAAGGCTCCATACAACTTAAGGAATGGCCACACGTCTCAAGAAGCTCACAAGAAACAATGGGAAGCAGTGTTATTGAGGTTGGAGGTCTAAAGCAATGGAAACTCTCACTTGAGAGCAGGCACAGTGCTAGATACGAATGCCCCAACCAGGTAAGTCCTGACGATACTCAAGCTTGAGACCCTGCAGCTTCCATACTAGTTTTCTTTTCCAAAGAGAAGCATTTGGTGGACACCCGATAGCAATAGAGCATACCAAGCTCTACTACCTAGTCGGATAGAGAGCCCCTCCTTTACTTTGAACTAGGATCTGTATACTACAGAAAATGCCGCTCTTCATCCATTATCAGACGAAAATTTGACCCCTGTGAGTTCCGTTTTGACCACTCTAGAGCTTAGACTATTAGCTATGACCTGAGTCCAGATAGATTTTACCCTTGTGTTCTATATGCAAGTTTCTATGCATCATTTTTTCAGGGTCCTTGTTTGCAGGTCTAAGATGATAACATTATGATTGGATAAGAATTGAAAATAAATGACAATAAGCCCTATGATTATTCCATATATTCCCTTGCGAATTGCTTTAACATTTTATAAGCATTTCTTTAACTCTTTAAAAGCCAACCTCTAATCTTTTTCAAATACTAGAATGCTAAGATTTGGTATTGCTAGTCTAGATAGAGTGACATGGATAACAACTGTGTGCCAGCATTGAAGCCTGCAGTCCCACAGTGCATTGTATTCATGTTCTAACATGCTATGCTTGTGGATGGAGGCAAGTGAGTTGGCACACCTCTCCATTGGATTTGCAAGTAGAGTCTTGGGCACGGTATTGTGGAAAAGGATGTTGTCAACCTTGAAGGATACACTTGGGAGATTTATGATGAGAGATCTAGTACTCTCAACCCTATCATGCACACTTACAGAAATGTATTTGTTAGCAATGAGAACTAAAAATTGAACTACCTTGTAACTTGTTGAATTTAGAAACTATGTTATGGTTTTTAACATTGCGAAAATTGATAATGAGTTATTCTCTTGGATTCTCGATTAGAGATGCAGCTAGAAATTACTCTCTTGGAGTTTTGATTAGAAATGTAGCTAGAGTAATTAGATAGAATTCTTCTTGCTCAATGATTCTCTTTGCTGCACCCTTAAGCATTAACATAAAATGTAATTATAGTCATGATGATACAATGGTTGCCAGGGGCCTTCTGAAGCTATGACTAAGAATGTTGAGTATTGGAGATTTAGATTCATTGAAATAGTAGGTAACACACACACATGCATAAGCAAATCATTACACACACACATGTACTCCACATGTACATGGATGCACGCATGCATAAATAAATCATTGTATAGACCTACTCTCTCATGGTGGCATGGTCACCTATCTTGAATTGGCTAGGTAGCAATTCTACTATTCTATATTAAGACAACAAACTCTACTATGAACTGTATAAGACAACTAAGACAATGAGAAGTTATGGAACATGCATCAAATATAAAAAGTAAATCTATGTCACAATGCTACTCGTCAATGTCATAAAAATAACTTAAACCTAGTCCACGTTCACTTCTCTAAGCCATGGACATATGTCCACCATGGAATGATCCTTTGAAATCACAATTGATGAAAGCATGCAATCAAGTAGGTATACTTGAGGTTAAATCTCTAACTGAAATTTAGATATTATCAGGATGCACAACAAAATCATGGAGGTTTAGATACAATTAGGTTGCATACTATTTGTATGGGCAAGGATTAAACATTAGAATCAATAGGTTCACAAGGGCATAGCAAACCTTAGGACAAGTATGCTAACTTTGTCATTTACTTCTCTATGTGCATTCGATACAAATTTGGATCATCCATAACTTGGGTCTCCTTTGTCCTTTGGTTGTTGAATATATCTCTTGTTATTCGGTCTCTTCCCTGTTGATGTTTACACATATCTTTCAGTGCTAGCATACAACTTAGATCCTGTAGATAGATGTTGATAGCCTACTATTGCACCTATTTGTGGATGTTAACATACAACTTAGATCTTGTAGATAGATATTCATTTCCATTCTTAAAGTTGAAGATCATCCTTTGCCTTTGAGAATAAAACCCAAAGGATATGCTAAAGGGAAGAGGTAAATATGCATAAATGAAATAGGTCCTCTTAGATCAAAGACTGGTCAATTAGTCAATGACAGCATGATGGAAAGCTAAACATGTCAAGTTGATGTGGATTGTGAAGTGATCTGTAGAAGATGCTACTCGTTATGGACAATACATGGTTGCACAACTCTCACACAACTAGGCCAGAGTTGGTAGAGTGTTACCAGGCATGGGAAGCATTGGAGCGGGGGGTGAGTAAGTTATGGTGGGAGGTGTTGGTGACATGAGAATGTATGAAAAGGTACTACCCTCTCATTGTAAGTTGGGCTTCTCGCTTGGAAATAGAGAAATGGAAGCTGATGTTAGAATTGTTATTTGGTATCCTGCACATCTATTTTACATTGCTATCTTTTCTCTCCCCTCTTCTAGTAGTAGTAGCGACTTTTGTCCACAAATCTAGAATAGGGGCTTGAAATCAGAGTTAACATTGTACTCATTGTACATACTTTCATTGTAGTCACTATGCTCAAACATGCACATACTATAATGATATCTTTATTTCATCATTTTCATCTGTAGTTGCTATCATATGCACTAAAAAATCCCAAAAAATCTTGTACATGCACCCTCTGCTTATTTGCAAAAGGTGTTTTGAGAATGGTATAAATTAACTACAAAGATAGGGCATAGGGATCAACCCTTATCCTAGCCACAAGGATGGACATGCATATATTTTAGTTTCATTGCAATACAACATAGTGTACATTTAGTCATCTCTGTGCAATCCACACTCTCTCCACCCAGTCCTACAACATGGTAGAAAATTACTAAAAGTAATTGTCTAAACAGTCAGAGTCATAGATGGTTCTACCAAAACTATTGTGGGTTGATCAAAGCATGATGTCTCATTAATAACATCTCTAGAAATGATAACTTCCTTCTAACTGGATCAAAAAGTGGTATTCCTTTGATAACTTTCAGTGTAGCCAGTGAAGACACACTTGATGGATTTCAAATCCAACTTTTGTCCTAAGCTCATCTAGAATATGTGCATAAGCAAGGGAGCCACAAAGTCACAACTGTCTTACACTTGTAAAATAATCATCTAGAGTTTCATTTTGCAAGATAAAAATCAGACTTCTATTTGTGAGATAGACCCATGCTTTCACATTTTTTAGCCCAATAAGGACGGGAACATTCTCATCTAGCATGTATCTGGCTGACACTACCATGACTTCACTCTTTCATTTTGCAACTTCATTCTATTGAGGAGTATAATTTCATGTAAGTTATGTCTTTATGCCATGTTGTTTGTAGAATTGATTAAACTCATTTGACTTATATTTACGTCCAATTGGAGATTCATTATGTACTTGTTAGTTTGCTTTTCAAAGAAGTCTTTAAATGCATTAGTAGCATCGGATTTTTTTTGAAGAAAATAGATCCAATGCTTTCTAGTCTCTAGAGTGATGATGGGTAAAGGAGATGAAATACAAGGATTTGTTTCATAGTTGAATTGATGCCCAACCCAAAATATCTAAATGTATGATTTGGAGCATTTAGTGCCCCTAGACCATGACATGGGAAAAGCTATTGATTTTTCTTTCCCATATCTCGTGATTCACAAATATGCTTCATGTTTGTCTACTTGAGTGAAGAACCATGCTTTCAAAGTCATGTGCAGACCTCTTGTGCCATAATGTGCTTAGGTATGCATCTTGGGACTTGTAAGGAGATCTCAAGGCTCTTTGAATAGGAACTGATGAAGAAATCTTAAACCTTCTTCCAATCTTGCCACCTTTTCCTATGACTTTATTTGGGTTGTAAAACTCTTGGACTGTGCAACCAAATTTTTTGAAGACTAACTGTGTCATAGTAAAAATTTAAAAAAATGTTTTGTGTATGGCCTTTGTAAGTGTGTAGGGGACATTAATGAGTCTTGCTCTCCTGTGTAGGTATTTTCACCTTTCACTACATTCTCCCTTGCATTTTTATTTGAATGCAATTTTGAAAACCTTTCTTCCTTATGTGACATGATTACTTGTTCCTTAATCAAACCACAAAATAGGCTAGTCATTATCCAAGTACTTTGGATTTTTTGCATTTAAGTGCTAAGAAATAGGGACTTGATGTAGAGCATGTCCTAGGTTGATTCTAGTGTTCTTCATAGGCATTTTGTCTTCAATCTTTCTTGAATTGTCCACTTGCAAGACCACTCTGCATTTTCATGCACTTAGGTTCCCAATGACTTGGTATACCATAATAATTGCAATAAGCTCTCTTTGGAGGTTGGGTAACCCCCTCTATTGTACTTACCACTATTTCTAGGATTCCATGTCCAAGGAACATGCTCATGTGTGGAAGATGGTAGTGCTTGATAATTCTGGGAATGTGTACCAAGACTATGTGGATAGTTGCTTCTAACTCGATGATTGTTCTTGCTTGAGTTGAGAACTAAGATTTCGATCTTGGCCTCTTTAAGAATTGCTATTTCTAGTTGAGAATGCATGCTCTTGACTTTTGGAATCTAAATTGGAAATCCTCTACATCTTCTCTTGCATAAGAATGTTGGACATGACTTGAAAAGTTAGTGGACCATCTCTTGTGACTGTTGTGGTCACAAAAGTTCTCATAGTCTTTGCCTAGATTGTTGAATGCAATTTTATCAACTCTCTCATTATTAGTTTCCTATCTAATGGCTACCAATTGACCTACAAAATCATTAAGTTGGGTCATTAGTGAGGATCTATTTGTGATTGTATCTCCTTGGCATTGTTGCGTTGATTTTCAAGCATGATTATTTTGGGCATGTTATTTGCATTGAATCTTTTTTCCAATGCTTCCCATGCATTCATAGTAGATTTATTTCCTTTGATGAACAAAATTGTGGCATTGAAATTGATGATTTTGATTGCTAATTGAGCTCATTCATTACATATTTTTATAGGTTTGATCAAAATCATAACCATCTTTTTCTAGGTTTGATCAACATTTTCTAATGGGATTGATTTTGCCAGGATGGAACAACCTGGCATAAAAAGATCAAACTTATAAAAAGATGGGTGTGATCAACATTTTCTAATGATTTTTGCCAGGATGGGACAACCAAGCATAAAAAAATCAAAACCTATAAAATGATTATGCATAAAATATGCTAAAAATAACCAAAGAGGATTTACAAGATTGATATGTGAAGTGCAAATAACTATGACATAAATGGCTTTACAAAGATGGCAGTGTCTTGGCTAAAGCACTATGCCAAGGGAGTCAATAACTTTGGTAGAACCCAATGTTATTGTGACAGTATTGAGGTGTTAGATGTATGAGTATGAAACTAGTGCTAGATCCCTATGGAACTAGCCTTGTTATAGGAACTACTTTGGAATTTTTTGGGCAAGGACTTACATGCCTTTGTGGAGTTTGATCTTCTCAAAATATATGCCAGTCCAAAAGCTAAACTACACATCATGGCAAGAAGTAGCAACAAAACACATTCTTTGATTGATTCTTTTTGGGTGTTGGTTTGAATGCGTGAGGATGTTGCATTGTGGTTCAGTGAAGAGTAGAGAGGTGGTGTATTTTTTCTTTTAACAATACCGGCAAATTCTTTTTGGATTAAAAGTTATGGCAATTGAAAGGTTTGCCAACTTGTGACCTCCCTGTGACTAAAAAAGAGTGCTCAAAATGATGATGTGGTAGAGTGTATATGTGCCATGCTAATTATGCAATTGAGGTGGAAGTTGAACTATTTGGACTATTAATGTATCTACCAAGGTGTTAGTGATGACATGCATTGCCAAGGATCCTAATTGCATGGCAAGATAAGGTAATGTGCAGTTGTGCCATGTGTCACAAGGTAGAGTGTATATGTGCCATGCTAACTATGCAACTGAGGTGGAAGTTGAACTACTTGGACTAAAAAAGAGTGCTCAAAATGATGATGTGGTAGAGTGTATATGTGCCATGCTAACTATGCAACTGAGGTGGAAGTTGAACTATTTGGACTATTAATGTATCTACCAAGGTGTTAGTATGACATGCATTGCCAAGTATCCTAATTGCATGGCAAGATAAGGTAATGTGCAATTCTGCCATGTGTCACAAGGTAGTGGTGGCACTGTGGATGCTGAAAACTTGATCTGCCACACAAAGCTTATTTGTTTATGAGAAGCAGATGTGGCTTCTAATATACCACATGGCAAAGTACCACATGTTCTATGTGCTTCTACTCAATGCATTGCTTGAGGAGACTATGCTGCATGGTGCATGAGTTGATGGAGGGGCTCGAGACGAGAGGGTGAGATGTTGATTGCCGCTCATCCACAAGCCACAAGGGCAACTCCAAGAAGCGAGTCAAGACTAATAAAGGCAACATACTTTATATGTTGCTAACTAATGGGGCTTAGTACTACATTTTATGGAGCTTGAGTGCCCTTAACTTTGTGTAAATGGGACTTCAGTGCTCTTAGGTTTGTGTTGATGATGTCTAAGGCAAAGCTTATTGGATTCTTACCATGTGCCTAGCAGTGACTTGTAGCTCAAGTCTACATGAGTCAGATACAAGAGTAGAGTGAGGGTCATCCCTTGACTATTATTCTCTTAAAGGATGCCGGAGAATACAATCTAGGAGGTGACAAAGGGAAATGAGAGCACCTCAGCCGGTTACAATAGTATTTGCATTTGTAGTTGAGACTATGCCATGGCTATTTAAACTCATAGTGAGTTGTGCAGTGAGATCTATTTATACTTCTAGAGATTGTTAAGGAAAGAAGAGCAAGGTGGGAGGTAAAGGGCAGTTGAGGGAAGAGACAACAACTCAATTGGCTACACTAGTATGCATGACATGCGTCTATAACTGGGACTGCGCTAGGGGGGTTAGAGATTATAGTGAGCTATAGAGACAAGGTAGGGATGCTTAGGGACTCAATACTTTTAGGGGAAAAGATGAAACGTTGAAGCCATAAGGGCGACTCCATGAAGAGAGTCAAGACTTATAGAGGCGACATACTTATTTCTTGCTAACTAGTGCAGCTTAGTCTTGCATTTGATGGAGCTTGAGTGCCCTTAGCTTTGTGTAAATGTGACTTGAGTGCTCTTAGCTTTGTGTTGATGAAGTCTAAGGCAACAATTATTGGATTCTTACCATGTGCTTGGCAGTGACTTGTAGCTCAAGTTTGCATGAGCTCAAGTCTACATGAGTCAGATAGGAGAGTAGAGTGAGGGTCATCCCTCAACTATTGCCGGAGGGGTCACTCGTCATAGACCCCACATAAGCATCTACGAGCAATTGTCTATCAAAAATACCCCTAATTTTTATGTTTGCATTTTCTCATGCAATTCATTAGCCCCCTCTTGCATGTATACATTTTCCAATTCAGACACTCCGCCATAAATCTACATGTATAAATAAACAAAGTAAGTATTTTGTATTTTGGATATATTATATAAAATAATCAGATTGGACAAGTTTTTATTTCATCTCCTAATGCATATAAGTATCTTGAATTCATGAATCCCCTTCTAGATACTTACATGCTACATTACATATTTGAAAAATGACATGGTTGTTCTCCACACCTTAGTGACACAATTGTCAAAATTTGTATTCTTACATGTAATGCGCTTGCCCTTATCTACTATGTTGCACCATTAACAATTTACATGATCTCCTTTTGATGCATGGGACTTAAAGTCTTAAATGTAGGGGGAATTAATAAGTTTACATCCCAAGCCTCTTATACCAATTGAACAATTTCAACCATATTTATATGCTGATTGGGAGCCACTAGAGAACAATAGGAGGTATGACTCTTCTTTCAATCAACACAATGCATCATTGTTGTTGCCATCGAGTTGTTTTAGTTGGTCATTGATGCATAGTTCTTATTAACATAGGCCATTCTATCTAAGATTGTAAACTATTCAATCTTTTTTTTTAATCACAAAAAAGGGGTTTTCATATTAATTGGCTGGTGAGGCCCAAAAATACAAAATTTGGTCGAGTTGGCAGGAGAGCAACCCATTGTTAGCGCTACATGTAGCAAGGGTTACATGAGGATGTGAGCTCCGAAGGAGTAGATTTCTGCTTACCACCGGACTCTTATCACTCTACAACCAGCCAAAATCCCCAAGTAGGCATTTGACTAGAGCCATCATCAGTTACTCCCTTGCAACGAAGGGATTAGATAGTTGAAACACATGTATGTTCTTGGTTTCCCAGATGGCTAGGATTACTACAGCATGAATAAATAGCCAACATGCTGCCAAGGTCGAAGGCACTTGCATGATCTCACATGTGAGTACACATCTCCATTTTGAGCCAATGCAGGATTTAGTCATGAGCCCGATGTTTTGGATAGCTGTCTCCACTCTCATCCAAGCCTCTCGCTACTATGCAGTGCCAAAAGACGTGGTTCACCAATTCAAACGAGCTATTGTAGAGGGGGTTGACTGAAGACACGCTCGGACGCTTTGCAATTTGGCCCCTAATTGGGAGCCACTAATGTATGACCTTCCAGAGCGCAAAGTCATCTTCCCTAATGTACAGACCTTCTATATCTCCTTAAATTGCTCTCTCCACCTCTCCACCACCCCATGCCACGTATGAGAGACCATTTTTTATTCAAGGCTGAGATCAAAGAGTACTCATGTGTGATTGCAATAGAGTAGGCTTGCCAAGATTTTGCTTAGTCTCGTCCTTCCAATCTGCCAATGATTTATCCACCAGTCGAGAGAGGTTACTACATTAGACGACTAGTGCTGAGGGGTCCTTTCCATCACTACCCCAGGAGGTTCACGTCATTGTCATTAAGGGAGAACCTAACCCACAAGTCAGTCACCCAAAGCATACCAATCTGCACCTTTGGGGTCCCAGAGATCACCCCAGCCTTTATACCTTTCTTGAAGAGCCTTCTAACTCTTGGGATATCATGAAGCCCAAACGGCTCCTAACGAAATGTCGTGCTTCACCAAATAGGTTCTGCCTTACGGCTTTGAGTCCCTTATGGCCTTGAATAAGGAAATATTCCTCCACAACCACCTCCATGGCCTCTTGGAGCAACCACGATTATCCATAGCAAGTAGCATCTTCTCTTTGCCAAACCTATTAATTTGTTCCCCATATTAGCTATCTACAAGTTATATTCATTAATGCTAATTTTCCTTTTATTGCCAAGATGCCAATTTTCTATACTTAACATCTTATTACAATTGTAGGACATCTGCACTTAAAATACAATACTCAGTGTATACAACAAAGCCATGTCATGTGACTCAAATACTGTTTGCACAAGAATAACATGACATTGGAGTTACCACAAGTCCTTATTGTTCCATGGGTTGATGTCATTTGGCAAATAGCCACATGGAGCATGCATACATGATGAAGGGCATAAGGATATGCCTTGAAGACAATAAATTGATGTCAAAACGAAGGCCTTTCTAACTATTAGTCTCCTATTTGCAAGCATTCTTTGCTAGAGAAGTCATTTAACCTTTATCCTTCTATGTGGAAACATTTGTATTATAGCAATGAGATCTCACTATTTATTCTAAAGAATATCTTTAATGTTATGTGGACTATGGTGAGCCTAGTCAAGGAGCTTTCATATAAACTATATACAATGAACTTGCAACATTTTCATTTTCACCTGTAAACATATTTCCTTAATTTTGTAAAAGCTACAAAATTTTAGTCAATTTAGTTACGTAAATCTACGAATTCTCAAGTAAAAACCTTCAAAATTTTGAAATCCCAAGTTTTGTGATTTGTTAAGAAAAATGTTTTTGTGAGCGATAGTTCATATTGCCCTAGAAATATGCAAATGGGTCCATGTCATAATGGACTAGAAAATTAAAGTGTGGTAGATTACATTATTGGAATAACATCATCTTTTATGTCTTGCTAGAAAGATGATGTGATGTAGGAATGGAATTTTTGTAATGTCTTCCACATTTTTAATTTAAAATAAAGTTGCAATATGGACTCATCTCCCATTGTAGAACATGCAGAAAGACATTGAGGCCACCCCATGTGTCGTAAACGCTTTTCTTCGAGAAGAACATTCTATTGTCATCATGCTTTGATCTATTAGCTCTAGGTTAGAATGACAAGCAAAATCAAAAATGGGGAAGGCTTTATGATGGCAAACAAATACAAAATCTGCACTTTTCTCCATTTTACATTTGTTTGTTTCTTTATACGCCTCAATGACTTTTAGTCTCATCTTACCTCGAATGGGGGATCTTGAAAGTTCTCGAATCCCTAACTATCTTGTTTTGGTACGTTTAGTCCACCATGCTTTAAAGTATACTTAATGTTAATTGGATGTACAATTTTCAATGAGTAGCCGGCCATACTCAAGCTCACACCCCAAAATTGTTTGCACGCCTTTGAATTTAAATTATTGATCACGTGCTGTGTGACTTGCCTTTTGGACTCAAGGATGTGTCCCTTTGGCGTCCCATGATTATCCATCTTTGTTTAAGAAATACTTTTGAATGAAAATTATCACTATTGTGTGCACGAGGGGTAGGTTTTTTTTGGGAGGGGGGGAGAGGGGTAGGTCAATTGCAAATTTGAAACATGTTACAAGCTGTTTCCACGCAGGGGAAAAAGCGCCATTTCCCCTGCTGGAAGATTTCCCATTTGATATCCGTGGCTGTGGGGATTCCCAAGCGTCACCCCATTTTCTGTTTCCACGCCCAGGAATTCGGGTGCTGCACTGCAGCTGCAGGATCAAGGAGGAGCAGTGCAGACCACTGCACAGGCAGGCAGAGCTATGCATTAAGGGATGGGAGAGAGGGGATTGGTTGGATGACGTCCACGAGGCACAGGCTCTCCCTTCAAGGGAAGTTGCATCCAGGAGGCTGTTGGATCCAAATGAGCATCGTTCGCTCACTGCGCCACCTTAATGCTCAAGCGTGGGAACTAACGAGATGTCTACACTGCAATTCAAATGGGGCTTTTTGCCCTGCGTGGAAACAACTAGTTACGTTCTCAAAGGCCGAATGGCATTCTCCTCAAGAAAAATAGAAGATAGAATAAGCAAAGCTACTGGCTTGAGACTTGAATTTCAAACTTCAAAGTTCAAAATCAAAAGTTAAAATCCTTGTCATTGAGAGTGACGCAAAACAAGCTGGTGAAGCCCGAGGACACTCTGAGAAGGATTGCGGGCCGCGGCCTGTCGCCTCTTTCTCGGGAGTCTGGAAACGCTGTATAATTGGACGTGGACTTAATGATAGAAGGCCTAATGGGTAATTTCCTGATCTCACGAAAAGTATAACGGCCACCGATCCACCATGACCATATTATGTGGGAGCTTGCTGGCAGCCTGCAGAATACCGCCTTCGTCTTAATGAAATGATGATGAAGTCGGTGGTATTGGACAGGGGACAGCATCCAGGGCGTGCCTGGGATTGGGCAGAGGACAGGGGGTCCAAAAGTTATAAATAATGCGCAGCTCTGACTTGGCGTAAGATTTATTGTCCAAGGCATATCCTGATTCCTGATGCCTCAAAGGTCGCTCTAAAATCGCGATACCTTTGCGCTAAAACGTGGGGAGTATGGACTCTGGACTCTGGAGTTGGATGGTTGTCGTCGTGGGGTGGAGCAAAAGAAACATGCTTATACCATGTGTGCGCTATAGAGAAGCTTTCTAATTTTCATTTTAAGCAGTTTCCAAACGAGAGAGAGCGCAACACGAATCTCAAATGTAACTATGAATTGGCTTGAGGACTCCAATGAGTGGGTGCATGCCTTTAAAAACATGAGTAGCATGACCTGTCTGCGACAGATTAGAGACCCGCTCTGTTGGGTCTCTAGGTAGGAGAGAGGTAGATCAATAGAGAGTCTTTGTGGGCTAAAAGAGGGATGTGAACGTGAGGCTAAAAGAGGGATGTGAGTGTGAGGAGCAGAGCATGAGAATGAAAGAGAGAGAGGAGAGATAGAGAGAAAGAGAGAATATGGCAACGGCCGCCTCAATAGCTAGAAGCATGTTGAGGATAGCTTCGTGTATATTTCACCCGTGTTGTATGAAGCCATATTGTCAATGATGAATACATCCTGTTAGAATGAATTTCACTCGAAAATCCATAGCTTTGGCTAGGACTTTATAAGCACGATTCGGCATGGTAAGCGACCGCCAATCACCTGGGGAGAGCCTACTAACTAATTTTGGAATCAGCTTGATAACTCCCAAGTTGATAAAATGCGAGGGAGAGCCTCGAGCACAACAGTAATTCAGAAGAGTGGTGAGGTCATGACCACAAATATTCCAATAATGTATGTAGAAATCTAATGGTATGCCATCAGGTCCAAGTGCCTTTTCAAGAGCCACTACATCTTGTAATTCGGGCTTGGAAAAGGGTCTTTGTAGCATCAGTTCTTCTTGAACACTAAGATAGGCATTGTGGGCTCAATAAATCTTTCAACTTTTTGATCACAATTAGGGGCTTCGCCAGGGTGCAAAGCAACTATTTGAGAAATTAGGGGCTTCGCCAGGGTGCGAAGCAACTATTTGAGAAAGATGGTTCAGCATAAGGGACGCTCCAGCATCATCTCCTTCCACTATTCTACCATGGTCATTCAAGCAAGACTTCAATCTTCTCCTTGATGCACTTTTAGAAAAAAGTGATGGTTTGTCGGCTAATTCCATCCACCGAAGACCTGCCTAAATTTTGGCTGCTGACAACCTTGCATGAGAGTTAGCCCGTATATGCAATTCTAAGGACTTAGAAGAGCAGACATATAGGGGTCATGAGGATTGGTTTGAAGAGCATCTAGCAAGATCAAATGTAATCAAGTCTGGCGTCCTACAATCTCTGAGGTTGTGCTACAAACTTCCCATATATCTTACTGACTGACAAGATAACCTTCAGACATGCCACCCACCTTTTTACTAGATTTGTAGAATTCATTCGAGTACCATGCCAAGCATTTTTGACTAATTGATCGAAATTCGGCTTGCCAAAGAAGGATATATGGACCTAAAATGGAATTGGACCTTTAGGCGCTCCTGCTAGTGAGAGAACCTGGAAACGATAGGCATATGATCTGAAGCCGTTTCTTGCTTAAGAATGTTGCCTTTCCCTCTCGAACCAATCCACGGGCCCCTTTTGAGATGCAAATCTGGTCCAACCTAGCTGAGCACCAGGTTGAGTCTCCATGCCTATTGTGCCATGTAAAACACTTAAGCCTGTGTGTGGAATCGAAGGAGCATCGATCAATTGGATCAGCACAGCACTAAAAACTCTCGCAAGCTTGATTCTCCTAAGTCAATTGAGTAGGAATAATATGCGAGTAGTCTTATGATGAATAGTCATGTTCCAATCGCCAGCGAAGATGACCTGCTGATTTGCAAATTATTATTGGAGGTGGTTCCAAAGTTGCGCTCGCTTGCTGGGCATATTCGGAGCGTAAACTGAGACGACCATGAAGGAATTTCCAAGCACTGAAATTTCCACTACCAAGTAGGAACCATGGGGCTCACTGCTTACTAGAGTGGGGTTGAGTTTCGACCTAACTAGGAGAGCAATGCCTCCTTGGCCTCTAATTGGATAGTTGGAGAAGAAGCTGTAGCTAGGTACTGTTCAATAGTTACTATCATTATTCCCTGTTTAAATTTCTTATGGAGGGCAACTTCTCAAAGGACCCTAACGACAGACTGCTTCTTCCAGTTGGCACACATGCCTCGAATATTCTAGCTAAGGAGGCTAAAACTATTCATGTCCATCTCATGTGTCAGTATCCCTTTCAATGTCCTCCCTAAGATCTTCCAACATGCCATAGATGTTCTTGAATGCTGAAGGGAGTGTCGCCCCTTTGACAGATCTAAGATTAACAGACCTTGGAGTGCGTGAGGGTGATGCCATGTGGCGAGAATGTTCTTGATCCTTGCTTTCTTGCCGTCATACGTTTTGTGCCATATGTTGTTGATTTTCATCATCCTCTTGATGTTGATGCCTTTGTTGTTTGGAAGTATCCTTAGGAACCTCCCTAGTAGCCATAAGGCATGGTTTGGAGACCTTACCTACTTGCTCTTTGGACATTGCATCATTGTGCATAGGCTCTGTGAGTTGCTTCGCGCATGATGGACCTGCCTGTGGTGCACTGTTGAAATCGAAGTCAGAGTTTTGCTGGACTGTTTGATCTAAGGGCTTCAAATCTTTGGAGAGTCCTTGAAAGAGTTGCGTAATGGGCAATCACAGGCAAAGTGACCTGGTTGCTTGTGAGAGTAGCACGTGTCGGGAAAAGATCCAAACACCATTGGTACAATGATTTCCCATCCATTAGAAAGCGTGAGCTCAGGTGAGCTCCAACTGTGATGGAGGTCCTTGCCTTCTGTCAAGCTTGTGGTGTTGCCTTCTTAGGTTGGACTGGTGGGACGTACAAGACATATTCGAGTGTAGCTGCAATATTAGCCACTTCTTGAGCAAGAACCTCGTTGAGAATTGGGAAGTATACCCACACCAAGCATTCATATTGGAGAATGTCATTTACGTTAAACATTGTGCTCCAGGAATTGTTGTGTATGAGATTGCCACGGTAGCCCACACATCAAGTAAGTAGCCAATTTCTTTCCACCTAGGTCGACATCGAAGCTTGAGAAAAGCCTTTCCCAATAAATCTATAATCTCAAAGGGTGCACTGACCAAGGAACGCCCCATGAAACCATCGCGGGAATTCATTTTCTGTGGGAACTCTGCCCATAAACAGAAGGAAAAAACTGTAGCTATGTAGCCTAATATACTCATGATAGAGGTTATTTGGATTGATGGCGACTCGGGCCTTGAGCATTCCTACCTTTTGGGTAGCACCTTTGTCAGTTGATGCAAAATGCTTACTGATATCCTGAAGGTTGTGAGACGAGCAATGCATAGAGGCTTCGTCAATTAGTTCATCTTGCCCTCGATTTTTGGTGATGTCCACATATGTATCCAGGACTTGTGAGTCCTCCATAGATAATTCTACCTCAGGAAGATCATACCTCAATAGCTTGGGCAAGGTTCATCCAGCATTGTTCATGTTCGAGGTGTGAAGCAGGGTGTCGATGCTTGGGTCGCATGCAATGTTAAGCTCGAGTAGTTTTCTGTTGGAGTGGACAAAAACTGCTCTCTTCAAAATGTTCAGTATAATGTCACATCTAGAAGTCAAAAGATGATACCGTTGTTCCTTGAAATTAATACTTACAACTAGAGCAATGATGGTAGTAAGCTTTAATATTTTTGTTTGCGCTCTTGTGGATCGGATGACACAAGACATACTTTTGTTTTTTGTTCAAAGTGTCGATTGTAACAGCAAGGTGGTCGACCCTGACAAAAAAAAAGACCTATTTACAAAATTTGGCCATACTAAGGGCCACCTGCGCGTGGGGCCTACACTGCACGCAATCGTTTACAGTACCTACCCAAAAGGGAGGTTTGAAGGTGCAAGACATACTTCGCCTATCACCAATAGTCATCAAAGATTTTCATAACCCAAGTTTTGGCCTTATTCTCAACGATAGTCCCCATAAAAGAAAAAAACATTTTCATGACGCCAACCAATAGATATCAAACATTTCCATAACCTCACATCTTTGCCTTATCACCAACAATCATCAAAGATTAGGCTGCTCAATGTATATAATGGAAACTCATTAAATATGAATGCGTTTCCAAAGTTTGCAAGTGATAGTTGCCAAGACATTTCTATTTGATTGAAAAAACTACCTTACCAAACTAGAGGATCTAGCTGTAAATTTTCTTTTTTTCATTTTTAACCAATTTTATTTTTCTTGCAAGAAATAAACAAGAAAAGAAAGTTACATGAGGCCATATTCATGCAAACTATTGTTTAAAGGTTGCTAATTAGATTTACTTCTATTATAATTTTGAACGTAATATTGAGATTTCGATAGCTTCTAGTCGACTAACAATCAACCCTTCCTTCACGCCATGAAGGGCTCGCAATCCTTGAGGTGGTTATGGCTCCCACACATTTGAGAGGTACAGATCCCCCAATGTGAACACATAAATGGATTTGCATTTTATTCCTAGGCATGCTTGTTGCTTTATAGAGGTGTTGCCTGCCAGACCTTAGTGTTGCTCTTATGGCCCCAGTGTTACCAAGGAGTTCGTGGCGGGCTTACAGGGTGAAGACAATAGAGGAAGCTTGTGTCATCAATAAGAGTGGCCACATGCAATTATCCTTTCTTCGTTGAGGATGAGGTTTGTAAACATATGGGGAATGTAGTGTGGATTCTCGAAGTGTGCTAGAACACATCCTCGTTGTGGGGGAAGGAGATGAATGATGAAAGGTGTTTTGAAAGGTCTTACTTTCATTATGAGATAGGGCAGGGACTCTCCGACTCGGGCACTTTGGTCACCTTGGCTACCGAGGTCAGCATCAAACGGTGACCTGAGAGAGCAAGATAGAAGGGAGGGATTTGATGACTCGAGTCTTTTCCCTACTTTGGATCGAGTCTTTTCCCTACTTTGGATCCTTTGGGGGTCTTGGGTGTAACCGTATGGCAAGGTTCCTTGGAATTTTTGGGTTTCAACTTTCCAGGCCTGCTAGATTTTCATGCTAGATTGGTTTTTGAAGTCATTCGGCCATAGGGAGGTGACAAGGTCTGTGTGTATGAGAGAGAGTCAGGTAAAGTAAGAAACAATGGATCTCGTTGATTTACCCCAGCGTTTAGTGAAGAAGGGCAGATGCAGATGCCACAAAGAAACGCCCATTTGTTTCGTCTTCCCGACTCCCCAAGGACTCCCCACTGCGCAGCTGCGTTATCCCAAAAGCTCGACCTGCATCTCGTGAGCCAAGTGCGCTCCCACAGGGGAAGGCATCAATGCTGGTGGATCGGAAGCGAGAGAGTAAGAGGTGGTGGGTGGGTTCACGATCGCGCAGGGAAGGTGGGGAGGAGCTGTGAGAGGTGTAAGTGAGGAGCAAAAGCAGAACAGCTGTGAGGGGCTTGTTGAGGAGGGAGGAGGGATGGGCTGAGAGGGAAGGTGGGGGGAGAGAGAGATGGGGAACGGGAGCGATGGAGCAAGGGAGGTGCAGGTGGTGGCGATGGTGGTAGTATTACTCTTGGGAAGCAAGATACAATGGGAAGTAGCAGCAGCAGCAACAACAACAACAAAAGCAACAGCAACAGCAACATCAAGAGCAGTAGTAGTAGCATCTACGAAGAGCTTGATAGAAGCAGACAAGCTTGCGCTACAAAAGTTCCTGGAAGCAACGCTAGCAGGGTTTTCGTCATCGTCATCGTCTTCGTCTTCATCATCATCTTCTTCGGTCTACAATTTGAGTGCTCCAGTTTGCAAATGGCATGGAGTTCGGTGCATGGTCGATGAGCAACAACAGCAAAGAATTGTGGGTGTTTTCCTAGAAGATATGGGCTTACGAGGGAGCATCCCGGAGGGCACTCTGGGAGCTCTCTCGGCACTCACTCAGCTGAGTCTGTTCAACAATTCAATCCATGGAACCTTGCCTTCCGATCTCTTCTCGCTCTCCAAACTCCAATACCTTTCTCTCTCGTCCAACTCCTTCTCCATCGCTCCTCCTCCTCTCCTTTCCAACCTCACCCAACTTTCTCGTGTTGATCTCTCTCATAACTCCTTCTCTGGTCCTCTCCCTCCTCAGCTCCTCCTCCTTCCCCATCTCCGCTTCCTCTACCTCTCCTCCAATTCCTTCTCTCATACCATCTCCTCCCACACCTTCTCCTCCCCCTCCTCCTCCCTCTTCTCCCTCGACCTCTCCAATAACCACCTCTCTGGCCCCCTCCCTCCCAACCTCGCTTCCCTTCTTCACCTCTCTTCCCTTAACTTCTCCCGGAACTCGCTCACCGGTCAGCTCCCCTCCCAGCTCTCCAACCTGCTTAGCCTCTTCTCCCTCGACCTCTCTTTCAACTCTTTCGGTGGCTCCCTCTCGGTTCTCAACGCTCTCAGCCAGCTGGAGACCGTTAACCTCTCCCACAACCAATTCGCAGGTCCCCTCCCGCAGCTCAAGTCCTGCAAGGTTGTTAGACTCGGCGGCAATCGTCTCTCCGGAGCTTTGCAAGCTAACGCCTCCTTCGGCTCACGGCTTACTGAGCTCGACCTCAGCGGTAATCCGTCCACTGTAGAGCCGGCTGCATTGGATGGAACTCATGGAATCTTTCTGTCGCTTCCATTTTGGATGTATCTTACGATAAGATGGTGGGTACTTTGTCACCTTGCTTGACTTTCTCACTGCCGCTCTTGTTCGTTTGGATCTCGCAGGTAACGCCTTCACCGCCGGTCCGTTTCCTGTCGTGGACGGAGCCGTGGGTCTCAAAATCCTTAATCTTTCGTCTACTCATCTGTTCGGAGGCATTCCGGAAAGCTTGGGCAGCTTCAGCAACCTCACGGTCATTGACCTGTCCAACAACAATCTGAGTGGTTCCATTCCTCGGTCCTTGACCAAGTTGCTTTCACTCACTCACCTGGACCTCTCGAGGAATGTTCTAAGCGGCGATGCATCACAACTTTCGCAGCTACCCCGTTTGAAATACCTCAATCTTTCCTACAATTTCCATCTCGGATGTAACGCCGCGTTGCTACAGAAATTCGGTGCCGATTCTTTCAAGGGACTGCCATGCCAACCACTGGCGGCCGACATTTTCGCCTCACCAAAGCCCTCGAAATCCGGGATGAGGCTGGCTGTGCTTCTTGGCATCATTGTTGGAGCTGCTGTGGCAGCGTGCCTCCTTTTACTCGTTGCAGCTATATGCTTCGGAAAGAGAAGAAACTGGCCTGTTAGAAAGGGTCTCTCCAGGGACGATAGATATCTCTCGGGTCCTTTCTCTTTCGAGAGCAACTCTGGTCCTTGGGGTGCGAATGTGAAAAATCCGAACTCAGCTGCAGTGGTGATGTTCGAGAAGCCGCTCCTTAGTCTAACGTTTGCAGACCTGCTTCGGGCAACGTCTAATTTCAACAAAGAGACTCAGATTTCGCAGGGAGGTCTCGGGCCGGTTTACAGTGCGGTTCTGCCGGGAGACCTGCACGTCTCCATCAAGGTCCTCATTGAGGGAAGAATACTAACAAACGAAGTTGCTGCAGCAGAGTTTGTGATGCTCTCGAAGATTAAGCATCCGAATCTGGTGCCGCTGCTAGGCTATTGCATCGTAGGCGAGGAGAGGCTTGTTATCTATGAATTTATGAAAAATGGGGGCTTGCATCGTTGGCTTATTGGCTCGCCGGAGAGGGCCGAGGCGGACACTTCGTTCCCCGACGACGTAAGTAGAGATCTATCGTCAAGGGCGCAAATCGAACCATTGCCAGTGGCCGCTAATCTAAGCTGGCCTGTCAGGCATCGCATCGCTTTGGGAGTTGCAAGGGCGCTGGCGTTTCTGCATCACGGTCAATCGACGCAGATTGTGCATAGGGACGTGAAGGCAAGCAATGTGATGCTGGATGAAGACTTCGAGCCGCATCTGGCCAACACTGGGCTAGCAGGGCTGCTGGCCGGAAGCAACGATGCTGTGTTTGCTGGGGGCAGTCCTGGCTACGCGCCGCCGGAGTATGGGCAAGCAGGAGGCGAGGTGACAACCATGGGAGACGTCTTTAGCTACGGCGTGGTGCTATTGGAACTGGTGACAGGGAAGAAGCCAGTGGGGGATTGCTACTTCGAGGATTGCAGCAGTGCGAGCGATTTACTAAGCTGGGTTCGCTTGCTAATGCACGAGAAGAGAGGGATTGGAGGGATTGACAATGCTTTGGATTCAAGGGCCTGCGTCGATCAGAAATGTGCAGATCAAATGGTTGAGGTGTTGAGGATAGGCTATCTCTGCACCGCTGAAGTTCCGTCCAAACGACCTACGATCCAGCAGGTCGTCGGGCTTCTCAAGGACATGCAACCGTATCTTACTTCGCCTTGACAGGATCAAATCGGAGCAGTGCTGTCTCCTTGATTCAATTCTCGACAGTGTCCAATCGGAGCAGTTTGCCCGATTCGATCCTTGTTTGATAGAAGCAATCGGACCGGTTCTGTTTGCCCGCGTTTCTGTTGTGCAAATTCATCCACTGCTAATAGCAATCGGAGCAGTTCTGTTTAGGTTTCTATTCTGCAAATTCCTACATTGTTTAGCAATCCGAGCAGACGTTCTGCTCGCGCGATTCTTGCGTTTCTGTTGTGCAGATTCATCGCCTGCCTAGCATGTGACAATAGGAACATATCTCTTTTGCTCATGTTAATTACATGTCGCTGCACTTTCTCGACTGAACTTACGCATTTCTGAGTGGAGTTGCTATTTGCGTCGACCCAGAACCAAAACTGAGGCTTAAAGAGGGTACACTGACACTGCAAGCTCACCTACCTCCTTTAATGTTTGTTCTGCATTAGGGTATTGTGCAGCCCTATTTTTTCCGTAGAGTAAGGGGTTGACTGTATGGTTTGTTTGATCTTTTTGGCATGCTAAAGGCAAAAGCATAAGCCATCGATTTCTCTTTTTCTCTATGTATGGGGAATGTGAAGGGGAGTTTAATATTATTAAAACTTTGCTATGATGCTAGGATAGTGGAGATTTTAATACGTGGTTAGAGATATCATAGGTTAGGAGGGTAAGGCGGGGTAGTAGGGCACGATAAGAATAGGGTTTTCTTTAGATTACTGGCTCTCCCTCCTCCCTCACATTCGCTCAGACTACTCCCGCTTCTTGCCTTGTGCATCCTCCTTTCTTCTCTGCTGCAAACGCTGGCTCTTGCCCTGTGCATTCGCGACCTCTTCCTCCCTTGTGCACACCTTGCGGCGGTCGAAACCGTTCCTTCGTCTTCATGCTTCGTCTGGTCTTAGATGGGAGAACAGAGAGTTGGGAGCATAAATGAAGAAAACAAAATGAAAAGCACATGATACCAAAAAGTGGCAAACTAGCAAAAAGCAAAGTGGATGCGAGGCACACGAGGAAAACGAAGCAAGGGAGCAGGATAGTCATCTCCCTTTGATGCTTAGCAACAATGATTCTTGCCACCGTCTGAAAAGCTTAAGTTAGAAAGGGCACGTTTGGACTGGTTCCCCTCATCGTAGTGAATTGACCACAGTGTGATCTTGGTCGCCGTTTCTTTGTTACGGAGATCAGGACACTCTGTTCGCAGCTTTCTCTTGGGTGACCTTCTACGCGTTGCGACTTTGCATGCATAGATATTCACTTCCTGTTCGGCGTCCGGTATTTCCTACGCTCTGCGACTCTGCATGCAGACATAGGGCCGTTTCTATCTTGTCTGGTGCTTTTCGTATATCGGCCTGATTCCAAACATTCCAAATCGGACTTTTGAAAGGCTTCAGTCATTATGATAATCGATTTTTTGTGCGTTTTTGTGTCCTTTGGTTATCTGTTTTATCGATTTAGGCATTTGTTTAGCTGAGTACACAAGCAAATACAAAACGTTGAAAGAGGGGCAACCGAAAGTAAAGAAAGAGTGGATAATTCGATTCATCAATTTCAATGAGCACATAGACATCACACGCTTTCGTCTCACGAGCAATCCCTGCTTTACATTCCCTTCCAAGAATCGGAAAATACAATTCTTGCAACATCCAAAATGTTCGCAGACGCATACCACGAACATATAGCAACAATCAAGCAAAATAGAGATCGATTTACAAAGGTAATACTTGACGCAAACACAAGCATCGATTCATCGTCGACAAGCTGTTCAACTACATCGAGTCGTTACAGCAACGAGTAGCATGACCCGTCTACGACGGGTTAAAGATCCGCTCCGTTGGGTCTCAAAGTGAGATTTTAAAATGTTTGTAATTTCTAGCAATAGAATTTCAAGTTTCAAAATCCTCCAGCATAGGCAACCACTTGGCTTGGCTCTATGCTCAGTTTTACTGAACTATTCAGTTAGAAGAGAGGCAAAGCATTCGCACAACACCCACCCCCCTTCTTGCACACACACAAATGCTCTCTCTCTCTCTCTCTCTCTCTTTCTTCCTTTGATTGTGTCCCTCATGATGCACACGCACATGAACCAATCTCTCTCTCTCTCTCTCCTCTCTCTCTCTCTCTCTCTCTCTATCTATATATATATATATATATCTCTCCATTGTAAGTTTGCTAGAATTCTCGGTCAAAGCAAGCAACATCTCAGTTTGTCAAAGGAAAATAAGAGTTCTATGTTGGCAATAATCCATGCACTATCTTAGAACATAATAACGATTGACGCAAAAGGAATGACAACCAAAAAGAGAAATAGCAATTCTATGTTTCTCAACTCGATGGAGCCCATAGCAATATAATAAGACAACCGTTAGGCTGCTAGGCTCCCTATCTCCCCCCCCCCTCTCTCTCTCTCTCTCTCTATCCCTATCTCCCCCCCCCCCTCTCTCTCCATCTCTCTCTCTCTCTCTCCCCTCCCTCCCCCCTCTCTCTCCTCCCCCCCTCTCTCTCTCTCTATCCCTATCTCCCCCCTCTCTCTCTCTCTCTCTATCCCTATCTCTCTCTCTATCCCTCTCTCTCTCTCTCTCTTTCTCTCTCCTCCCTCCCCCCTCTCTCTCTATCCCTCCTCTCTCTCTCTCCTCCCCCTCCCCCCCCCCCCCCCCTCTCTCTCTCTCTCTCTCTCTCTCTCTCTCCTCCCTCCCCCCCTCTCTCTCTATCCCTCTCTCTGTCTCTCTCTCTCTCTTCTCCCTCCCCCTCTCTCTCTATCCCTATCTCTCTCTCTCTCTCTCTCTCTCTCCTGCCTCCCCCCCTCTCTCTCTCTCTCTCCTCCCTCTCTCTCCTCTCTCTCTCTCTCTCTCTCTCTCTCTCCCTCTCTCTCTCTCTCTCTCTCTCTCTCCTCCCTCCCTCTCTCTCTCCTCCTCTCTCCTCTCTCTCCTCCCTCCCCCCCCTCTCTCTCTCTCTCTCTCTCTCTCTCTCTCTCTCTCCTCCCCCCCCTCTCTCTCTCTCTCTCTCTCTCTCTCTCTGTCTCCTCCCTCCCCCCCCCTCTCTCTCTCTCTCTCTCTCTCTCTCTCTCTCTCTCCTCCCTCCCCCCCCCTCTATCCCTATCTCCCCCCCTCTCTCTCTCTCTCTCTCTCTCCTCCCCCCCTCTCTCTCTCCCTCCCTCTCCTCTCTCTCCTCCCTCTCTCTCTCTCTCCCCCTCTCTCTCTCCTCCCTCTCTCTCCTCTCTCTCCCTCCCTCTCTCTCTCTCTCTCTCTCCTCTCTCTCTCTCTCTCTCCTCTCTCTTCTCTTCCCTCTCTCCTCCCTCTCTTCCCTCTCTCTCTTCCCTCTCTCTCCTCCCTCTCTCTCCCTCCCTCTCTCCCTCCCTTCCTCTTCCCAATCATGGTGCCTTTTACATGAAGTAATCTACACTAAACATTTTTTTCAACCCAAAGATGGCCAAGGGAACCA